>NC_092676.1:11728122-12030570 GCF_964355755.1 Antedon mediterranea | reverse complement strand
TATGAATCACCTACCGTTAATGTAATTATGTTAACAATTTTGAATATCCAGATGCAACTTCGATGTTTACAGTTAGTTTTAGATTGTGCCTGGTCACCGTCTAAGAAGCCTAGCTAGCTAGCCTAGCCTAGGCCCTATAGTATACGGTAGCCCGCCCGCCGGAGTAGAGACGGCTATTCGCTGTATGCTTAGTACAGTCTAGGCTTGGCAGTAGTAGGAGACAAACTATCTGTTTAAAACATGTTTATTCTGGGACGGTGCGGCCATACACACCAACTACCATCCATAAATGTTTATTGATAACATATTACAATACAATATCTTGCATGAATCGGACATTTCGCTACCAATGTAGCAACATTCATTACAAAATCAAAATTCAACAGTGTGGCGTGTTGACCGCGAATTACTAACAATACCATCTTTCCCACTACACCTGCAAAAACTCATTTGCATAATAACAAACGGCATACCAAACTACGGTGAGACATACATTCTCTTCAATACACGTAACGAAGATAAATTAATTTCTTTTTACATTAAATTGAGGGTGCTAAACATAAAATTTACGAGATCAAATACATGTAGCGAAAGCAAAAAAAAAAAAATTTAAAATGTGCTCGCCTTGCCTCAGCACTAAGGCCCTGCCACAGCCTTGGGGTCATTTCCACCACATGCATTGCTAGTGCCTTCTCAAGATGTGTGGTGGAAAGGGGGACGTAAATTCTGTGAACCCCAAACACAGTTGGTCGCATACCTTTAACTCTATTCCACCGACCAGCGTGGGAATCGAACCCACGACATACGTGTTGTCAACACGACGCTCAGTCGTCTGAGCTAACTCGCCATTTTCGTTTTAACAAGGTTAATATGATATTTATGACGTAATGATGAATTACGTAATACACTTATAAATAGACTATTATATTAGTTTCTGATTTTAAAAAAGGTCCACTTGTTTAGGCCTGACATTTACAACCCTGAAAATCTCTCACTTTCAAAAACAATATTTATTTTCAATTAAAAAAAAAGGGAACAAAAATACCCGTATAGGTTCGAACCCACTGCTTAGAGCACTCAAACCTGAGTATTACCCGTTACGCCACAAAACCAGTAGATGACTGAAGAGCTGATAATATGAAATTTATGATCACTCAATGAAAAATAATGCCATGCAACTTTTTTTCTGATTTTAAAAAAGGTCCAATTCTTTAGGCCTGACATTTACAACCCTCAAAATATCTCATTTTCAAAAAAAAATATTTATTTAAAAAAAAAGAAAAAAAATATCCCTAGAGGTTCGTCCCACTACTCAGAGCACTCAAACCTGAGCATTACCCGTTACGCCACAAACCAGTAGATGACTGACGAGCTGATAATAGTCTATTTATATGAAATTAATGATCAATCAATGAAAAATAATACCATGCAACTTTGTTTCTGATTTTTAAAAAAGCCCACTTGTTTAGGCCTGACATTTACAACCCTCAAAATATCTCACTTTCAAAAACAATATTTATTTTCAATTTAAAAAAAAATAAAAAAAAATATCCCTAGAAGTTCGAACCCACTATTGAAATCACTCAAACTTGAGCATTACCCGTTACGCCACAAACCAGTAGATGACTGAAGAGCTGATAATATGAAATTAATGATCACTCAATGAAAAATAATGCCATACAACTTTGTTTCTGATTTTAAAAAAGGTCCACTTCTTTAGGCCTAACATTTACAACCCTGAAAATATCTCATTTTCAACAAAAATATTTATTTTCAATAAAAAAAAAAAGAAAAAAGAAATATCCCTAGAGGTTTGAACCCACTACTGAGAGCACTCAGACCTGAGTATTACCCGTTACGCCACAAACCAGTAGATAATTGAGGAGCTGATAATAGTCTATTTATATGAAATGAATGGTCAATCAATGAAAAATAATGCCATGCAACTTTGTTTCTGATTGAAAAAAAGATCCGTTTGTTTAGGCCTGACATTTACAACCCTCAATATATCTCATTTTCAAAAACAATATTTATTTTCAACAAAAAAAAAGAAGAAGAAATAAAATACCCGTATAGGTTCGAACCCACTGCTGAGAGCACTCAAACCTGAGCATTACCCGTTACGCCACAAACCAGTAGATGACTGAAGATCTGATAATACTCTATTTATATGAAATAAATAATAAATCAATGAAAAATAATGCCATGCAACTTTGTTTCTGATTTAAAAAAAGGTCCACTTGTTTAGGCCTGATATTTACAACCCTCAAAATATCTCACTTTCAAAAACAATATTTATTTTCAATTAAAAAAAAAAGAAAAAAAATACCCGTATAGGATCGAACCCACTGCTAAGAGCACTCAAACCTGAGCATTACCCGTTACGGCACAAACCAGTAGATGACTGAAGAGCTGATAATAGTCTATTTATATGAAATGAATGATCAATCAATGAAAAATAATGCCATGCAACTTTGTTTCTGATTTTAAAAAAGGTCCACTTGTTTAGGCCTGACATTTACAACCCTCAAAATCTCTCACTTTCAAAAACAATATTTATTTTCAATTAAAAAAAAAGGGAACAAAAATACCCGTATAGGTTCGAACCCACTGCTTAGAGCACTCAAACCTGAGTATTACCCGTTACGCCACAAAACCAGTAGATGACTGAAGAGCTGATAATATGAAATTTATGATCACTCAATGAAAAATAATGCCATGCAACTTTTTTTCTGATTTTAAAAAAGGTCCAATTCTTTAGGCCTGACATTTACAACCCTCAAAATATCTCATTTTCAAAAAAAAATATTTATTTAAAAAAAAAAGAAAAAAAATATCCCTAGAGGTTCGTCCCACTACTCAGAGCACTCAAACCTGAGCATTACCCGTTACGCCACAAACCAGTAGATGACTGACGAGCTGATAATAGTCTATTTATATGAAATTAATGATCAATCAATGAAAAATAATACCATGCAACTTTGTTTCTGATTTTTAAAAAAGCCCACTTGTTTAGGCCTGACATTTACAACCCTCAAAATATCTCACTTTCAAAAACAATATTTATTTTCAATTTAAAAAAAAAATAAAAAAAAATATCCCTAGAAGTTCGAACCCACTATTGAAATCACTCAAACTTGAGCATTACCCGTTACGCCACAAACCAGTAGATGACTGAAGAGCTGATAATATGAAATTAATGATCACTCAATGAAAAATAATGCCATACAACTTTGTTTCTGATTTTAAAAAAGGTCCACTTCTTTAGGCCTAACATTTACAACCCTGAAAATATCTCATTTTCAACAAAAATATTTATTTTCAATAAAAAAAAAAAGAAAAAAGAAATATCCCTAGAGGTTGGAACCCACTACTGAGAGCACTCAGACCTGAGTATTACCCGTTACGCCACAAACCAGTAGATAATTGAGGAGCTGATAATAGTCTATTTATATGAAATGAATGGTCAATCAATGAAAAATAATGCCATGCAACTTTGTTTCTGATTGAAAAAAAGATCCGTTTGTTTAGGCCTGACATTTACAACCCTCAATATATCTCATTTTCAAAAACAATATTTATTTTCAACAAAAAAAAAGAAGAAGAAATAAAATACCCGTATAGGTTCGAACCCACTGCTGAGAGCACTCAAACCTGAGCATTACCCGTTACGCCACAAACCAGTAGATGACTGAAGATCTGATAATACTCTATTTATATGAAATAAATAATAAATCAATGAAAAATAATGCCATGCAACTTTGTTTCTGATTTAAAAAAGGTCCACTTGTTTAGGCCTGATATTTACAACCCTCAAAATATCTCACTTTCAAAAACAATATTTATTTTCAATAAAAAAAAAAAAAAACCCTGGAGGTTCGAACCCACTACTGAGAGCACTCAAACCTGAGTATTACCCGTTACGACATAAACCAGTAGATGTCTGAGGAGCTAATAATAGTCTATTTATATGACATTAATGATCAATCAATGAAAAATAATGCCATGAAACTTTGTTTCTGATTTTAAAAAAGGTCCACTTGTTTAGGCCTGACATTTACAACCCTCAAAATATCTCACTTTCAAAAACCATGTTTATTTTCAATTTAAAAAAAAAAAGAAAAACAATATCCATTGTTTAGGCCTGAGATTTACAACCCTCAAAATATCTCATTTTCAAAAAAAATATTTATTTTCAATATGAAAAAAAAGCAATATCCCTAGAGGTTGGAACACGCTACTGAGAGCACTCAAACCTGGTTATTACCCGTTACGCCATAAACCAGCAGTAGATGACTGAAGAGCTGATAATATGAAATTAATGATCAATCAATGAAAAATAATGCCATGCAACTTTGTTTCTGATTTTAAAAAAGGTCCACTTGTTTAAGCCTGACATTTACAACCCTCAAAATCTCTCACTTTCAAAAACAATATTTATTTTCAATTTAAAAAAAAAAGAAAAAAATATCCCTAGAAGTTCGAACCCACTATTGAAATCACTCAAGCCTGAGCATTACCCGTTACGCCACAAACCAGTAGATGACTGAAGAGCTGATAATATGAAATTAATGATCACTCAATGAAAAATAAAGCCATACAACTTTGTTTCTGATTTTAAAAAAGGTCCACTTCTTTAGGCCTAACATTTACAACCCTCAAAATATCTCATTTTTTAAAAAAAATATTTATTTTCAATAAAAAAAAAAAGAAAAAAAAAATATCCCTAGAGGTTCGAACCCACTACTGAGAGCACTCAGACCTGAGTATTACCCGTTACGCCACAAACCAGTAGATAATTGAGGAGCTGATAATAGTCTATTTATATGAAATAAATGATCAATCAATGAAAAATAATGCCATGCAACTTTGTTTCTGATTGAAAAAAAGATCCGTTTGTTTAGGCCGGACATTTACAACCCTCAAGATATCTCATTTTCAAAAACAATATTTATTTTCAAAAAAAAAAAAAAGAAGAAATAAAATACCCGTATAGGTTCGAACCCACTGCTGAGAGCACTCAAACCTGAGCATTACCCATTACGCCACAAACCAGTAGATGACTGAAGAGCTGATAATATGAAATTAATGATCAATCAATGAAAAATAATGCCATGCAACTTTGTTTCTGATTTTAAAAAAGGTCCACTTGTTTAGGCCTGACATTTATAACCCTCAAAATATCTCACTTGCAAAAACAATATTTATTTTGAATTTTAAAAAAAAAGAAAAAAATATCCCTAGAAGTTCGAACCCACTATTGAAATCACTCAAGCCTGAGCATTACCCGTTACGCCACAAACCAGTAGATGACTGAAGAGCTGATAATTTGAAATTAATGATCACTCAATGAAAAATAATGCCATGCAACTTTGTTTCTGATTTTAAAAAAGGTCCACTTCTTTAGGCCTGACATTTACAACCCTCAAAATATCTCATTTTTTAAAAAAATATTTATTTTCAATAAAAAAAAAAAAGAAAAAAGAAATATCCCTAGAGGTTCGAACCCACTGCTGAAAGCACTCAAACCTGAGCATTACCCGTTACGCTACAAACCAGTAGATTACTGAAGAGCTGATAATAGTCTATTTACATGAAATGAATGATCAATCAATGAAACATAATGCCATGCAACTTTGTTTCTGATTGAAAAAAAGATCCGTTTGTTTAGGCCTGACATTTACAACCCTCAAAATATCTCATTTTCAAAAATAATTTTTGTTTTCAATAAGAAAAAAAAAGGCAATATCCCTAGAGGTTGGAAGCCGCTACTGAGAGCACTCAAACCTGGGTATTACCCGTTACGCCACAAACCAGTAGATGACTGAAGAGCTGATAATATGAAATGAATGATCAATCAATGAAAAATAATGTTATGCAACTTTTGTTTCTGATTTAAAAAAAGGTCCACTTCTTTAGGCCTGACATTTACAACCCTCAAAATATCTCATTTTCAAACAAAATATTTATTTTCAATTAAAAAAAAAGAAAAAAGAAATATCCCTAGAGGTTGGAACCCGCTACTGAGAGCTCTCAAACCTGGGTATTACACGTTACGCCACAAACAAGTAGGTGACTGAAGAGCTGATAATATGAAATGAATGATCAATCAATGAAAAATAATGTTATGCAACTTTGTTTCTGATTTTTAAAAAGGTCCACTTGTTTAGGCCTGACATTTACTACTATAACAATATCTCACTTTCAAAAACAATATTTATTTTCAATTAAAAAAAAAAGAAAAAAAATACCCGTATAGGATCGAACCCACTGCTGAGAGAACTCAAACGTGAGCATTACCCGTTATGCCACAAACCAGTAGATGACTGAAGAGCTGATAATAGTCTATTTATATGAAATGAATGATCAATCAATGAAAAATAATGCCATGCAACTTTGTTTGTGATTGAAAAAAAGATCCGTTTGTTTAGGCCTGATATTTACAACTATAACAATATCTCACTTTCAAAAACAATATTTATTTAAAAAAAAAAAAAAAAAAAGCAATATCCCTAGAAGTTGGAACCCGCTACTGAGAGCACTCAAACCTGGGTATTACCCGTTACGCCACAAACCAGTAGATGACTGAAGAGCTGATAATATGAAATTAATGATCAATCAATGAAAAATAATGCCATGCAAATTTGTTTCTGATTTTTAAAAGGTCCACTTGTTTAGGCCTGACATTTACTACTATAACAATATCTCACTTTCAAAAACAATATGATAATATCACGTGATTGCGGGGCGCCCTCGCAATCATCTTTTGACAGCGTGAGCATCTCATCCTCTTCACCTCACGCTGTCAACAGATTACCACGCCAGTTTTTGGCTAAGTAAAATAATTTTCACTTTTACATTTACCAGTTCATTTTATCCTAATACACTTATAGGCTGTGTGAACTCACACAATATACTTTGACTGGAATTTATCTAGCACCTTATTTTACCCCCATTCTGTTCGATTTTTCGTACTTTACTGTAATTATGTTGTCTGGTTGTGTCCTAGGCTCAACTCATTCGTTTCCGGTTTGAGCGAAAGCCTCGCTTTCCATCACGGCTTGGGTAATTCGTCCGACTCCATATTTGGTTCACATCGACCTTTGCCTTACTACCGAATCAGTCATCACTATGATAATACTGTTCTTTGGGGGTGCCCGGCCTAAAGATAAACGACCTAACTAATTTTGTAAATCAAGTGGCAACATTCAAGCCAGACCTCGGATCGACTGACCTAGTTAAAAAGTAAGGTCTGCTTTCATGCACGGAGCCTCTTATGCTAACTTATGCCATTAAATAACAACAATCTTATTATCTGTTACTACAACTGCAGTCACTGTGGACAATCCGGATCCGGATTTTAGAGGAAAATAAATACATAATTAAACAGAATAAAACAAAATGCCAGGCAATACACTGTTGACACCATTTATTATTTTCCCATTGTTTTACATCCAAAAGAAATAAATAATAACTTGTTGTTTTTCTTTCTTGATGCTGCGCTAAACTGGCAAATATTTTGCACAAATCTGAATGGTTTATAGTTAGTATAGCATTCATCTTATGACTCATGCTGGTTCCCCAAGTACATCATTCATTATATTAAGACTCATGCTGGTTTCCAAAGTACAGCATTCATTAAGACTCATGCTGGTTTCCCAAGTACCGCATTCATTATGACGATATGATGCTGGTTCCTATACTACCACCACATAATTGACTTATGCTGGTTCATACGCCGACATACGCCGGTGTTTTATCACTCATCCTCTTAAGTACAGCATTCATTATATGACTCATGCTGGTTCCCATACTACTACCACATAAATTACTTATGCTGGTTTATTCTACCCCCACATACGGCGGTGTTTTATCACTATCACTCATCCTCTTAAGTACAGCATTCATTATATGACTCATGCTGGTTCCTATACTACCACCACATAAATTACTTATGCTGGTTCATACGCCGACATACGCCGGTGTTTTATCACCCATCCTCTTACGTACAGCATTCATTATGACTCATGCTGATTCCCATACTACCACCACATAATTACTTATACTGGTTCATTAACTACCCCCACATACGGCGGTGTTTTATCACTCATGCTCCTAAGTACAGCATTCATTATATGACTCATGCTGGTTCCCCTACTACCACCACATAATTACTTATGCTGGTTCATAAACTACCCACACATACGGCGGTGTTTTATTACTCATGCTCTTAAGTACAGCATTCATTATATGACTCATGCTGGTTTCCCTACTACCACCACATAATTTCTTATGCTGGATCATTATATTACTCATGCTCTTAAGTACAGCATTCATTATATGACTCATGCTGGTTTCCCTACTACCACCACATAATTTCTTATGCTGGTTCATTATATTACTCATGCTCTTAAGTACAGCATTCATTATATGACTCATGCTGGTTTCCCTACTACCACCACATAATTTCTTATGCTGGTTCATTACATACCCCCACATACGGCGGTGTTTTATCACTCATGCTCTTAAGTACAGCATTCATTATATGACTCATGCTGGTTTCCCTACTACCACCACATAATTTCTTATGCTGGTTCATTACATACCCCCACATACGGCGGTGTTTTATCACTCATGCTCTTAAGTACAGCATTCATTATTATGACTCATGCTGGTTTCCCTACTACCACCACATAATTTCTTATGCTGGTGCATTACCTACCCCCACATCCGGCGGTGTTTTATCACTCATGCTCTTAAGTACAGCATTCATTATATGACTCATGCTGGTTCCCCTACTACCACCACATAATTACTTATGCTGGTTCATTAACTACCCCCACATACGGCGGTGTTTTATCACTCATGCTCTTAAGTACAGCATTCATTATATGACTCATGCTGGTTATATGACTCATGCTGGTCCCCCTACTATCACCCCATACGGCGGTGGTGTCTTATCACCCTCCTCTAAGTACAGCATTTCTTTAAATGACTCATGCTGGTCCATTCACTACCCCAATGCTGACTTTGTCTCCAATCTTTTTTTTCACTCCTTTAACATGGTTGCAGGGCCCTTTTCCCCTGTCCACACACATTTTTCTTTCCGTCTTAATTGCACAAAGATTTTCTTACAGATACACTATGTCAGGACGGAAAAGAACTAACAAGAGGTAAAAAATACGGCACCAAAAAAAAAAAGAGAACCGTGCCAGTACCTGAATTTGACATAAATAAAGAATTAAAGGACATGAGGCATATCGTCGAAACCCTGGTAACTTCTGTGGTTGAGATTAATGTCGGTAAGCCGAACCTACCGGCAGCTCTCTTCCTCAAACCCCCTACCTTGTCAAAAACTTAAAGAGAAAATAATCTCCCACAAATTCATCGAGCTGCACAATCTGCTCGACTTCAACAGCGCAGCGGAAGCTTTGACGCTAACGTTCACTGGTACCTTTGAACTTGTGCCTAAGCCCAAATGCCGCATCTCAAACGAACACAACTGGCACTAGGCCTTTTACGACTTTGCCACAATTGTATTTAAGTAAATATACGCAGGACATCTTAAATTATTTTAAGTATATTAAATACCTCATGCGCAGTCATCCAAATTAATGGTACTTTTACGACTGATAATTTCAAATGGCTACTGAGTACACACTTTGCTCTTGGTCATCGGTTCGAGCCGACCTCCTGCATAAACTAGACGCAACGAGCTAACCATAAACCTCTAACACATCCAACCGTGGAGCGTCCACTCGGCTTCTCCTACCATAACAGACTCAATAGATGTGTCCAGACAAACTGTCAGTATCGCCACTCGTTTTTCAGTGCTCGGGATCCCAATAATTCCCACTAGAATAAGCGCACTCCT
This sequence comes from Antedon mediterranea, assembly GCF_964355755.1. Taxonomy (NCBI): domain Eukaryota; kingdom Metazoa; phylum Echinodermata; class Crinoidea; order Comatulida; family Antedonidae; genus Antedon; species Antedon mediterranea. Next base: position 12,020,696 of record NC_092676.1, on the reverse strand, counting down.
ATCTGGTTACAAACACCACGCTTACTTAACCCAATGTTTCTCTCATGGCTTCTACCTTACATGGGGCTGCTTTTACAGCAACTAACTCCCAACCTATCATCAACAACCTTCCGGAAATTCCGTACCTGAAAAATGTCGTATCCTCCACAACCTCTCCTATCCCTACGACTCAAACGCTGTCAATCACAACATCCCTGGGTTTTGCATAACAGTTCATTACGAAACAATTGCCAACGCAATAGACATAATTGACATACACAATCACCCGGCATTCATGGCTAAGAAGGACACCAGTGACGCATACAGACTAATACATTTACATCCCACTCAATATCACCTCACAGGTTTCACGTGGTTAGGCCAGTATTACTACGATAAAACGCTTCCCCAAGGCGGCGGATCTTCGTGTCAAATATTCAATAAGTTTTCTGACGGAGTGAAATTTTTCCTTATAAAAAAGTTAAAACATCCCAATAACGTGAAAATATTAGACGACATCCTCGTCATTGAAGACACACACCAACTGTGTGCGAACTCCTTGAAGATATCCAAGGCGCTTGCTGACCGCGGTGGAATACCTCTAGCACCGCACAAAACAATTTCACCCACCACCACCATTTCCTTCCTGGGTACTGAACTTGATTTACAGAAAATGTAAGACAGGCTTCCATCTGAGATAATAAAATTACGTTACTCCCTTTAAAGTTCAAAACTTCACTCAACTACATTGAGAGCCCTCCAATCTCTTTGAAAAGCCACAATTTGCCACCTGGGTTATACCCTCTGGACTGGCGTTCCTAAGAAGGCTTTATGCCCTAACGGCCGGTCTAACTAACCTCTTTTCAACTACTCACCTTTCTGACTCAGCAAAGGAGGATCTCCAAATTTGGGCCGACTTTTTTAGCAAACACAATGGCGTTACCATTTTTTACCCCCACAAAAATTTGACTCGCAGCGTGTACATTTCTCCTCTGATGCCTCAAAAACCGCACTTGGTGCGACCTTCCAAAAGTTCTGGATTCAAGGCCGCTGGCCGGAATCTTGGAAAATGTTCGACATCATGGTTCTCGAAATTTTCCCCATCTATGTCATGCTTTCGATTTTTGCAAAACAGCTAGCCACCACCCATGTAGCTTTCCACTGTGATAACCTAGCTGATGTATATGTGCTTAACAAAAAATCGTCATCAAACGAAAAGGTCATGAGAGTGGTTCGCGCTATCGTCCTTTTGTTACTACTAAACAACATTCAGTTTACAGCCAGGCACATCCCTGGTAAGCAAAACAGGATATGTGACGCTCTTTCTCGTTTTCAGGAAACGGAGGCCATGCTAGAGGAGCACAGTATGAACCGCACACCGCTAAAGATACCAAAGCACTTACAACCAATCTACTTCGAACCACTAAACAACTCAAGATCCTCACACGAGAGCTAATGTGGAATTAACTCATTAAGCAAAGGAACCGCTAGTAACTATAAAAGCAAATGGCACCATTTTAACCAATTCAGAAAATCACTAAGCCTTCCGCTACCAGCGACTCCACAAACAATTGTTCTCTATGTAAGTAAGCTGACTAAAAATGCACTGGCGATTTCCACGATTCGAAACTACCTTAGCGCAGTGTCATTCGTGCACAGGGTATCATTTATGGAAGACCCTACCGCAAATCCAGCAGTCAGCAATTTATGCAGAGGAGTAGCGAAACAAAAAACGAACTCTCCATCCAAACCGATCAGACCGCCGGTCACTTCCGACATTCTTGTAACGCTAATTGGACATAATGCGAGGTAGCATGAAATCCAAATACGAATTCATCCTATACAGAGCCTTGTTCATAATATGTTACTTCGCATGCCTCAGAGCCAGTGAAGCAGTAGTCTTCAAGGCTGCAGAACACACACTAATGCTATAAACAATTAGCTCGCCATGCTAGTCTGGAACATACACAGTTTAACACTCATTCTTTCAGAATCGGTCGAGCTACCGACCTTCACCAACTTGGACACTCTCACCAAGACATTATGACTTTTGGACGATGGTCGAACCACATAACTTTGTCAAATACCGCGTTGTAAATATGGGTGCTGACTGGTTGGCATATTTCCTAAGCATGACTGGGTATTAAGCGTCAAGCTTAAACAAAGTGTGTGTTGCTCCTATTTTAGCTGCATCGTTCCTTTCCGAGAGAGGGCGTATGTAAATAGGATCCATGTTATAAGTTTCGCATTGACTACATGTGTTCTAGAGTTCGGCTTCTAAATGTCTTATTGTGCCGAGATAGTGTGTAATTTACTAAACTAGTAGGCCGCACATTGCTTGTAAGTTGTTAGAGTATTATATTACAATAATTAGAATTATATGAACCACAGTAGTGGCCTAGATTATTAATGCTATACTACATTGTGGTCGTAGGCCTAGGCCTGCGTAGATTGAATCGTATACGATCGCTCGAACAGCATGGCGATAAACACGAGTCTCCGTGTAGAGGGCGGTGTTCTATTTTGTATGCCGTATCTATAGAAGTAGTACGTCCGTATGAGGGCGCTGTTGATTATTTGATGACTTTGTTTAATATGTTCTTTAGGCATGTACACCTCCGTAAGAGGGCGCTACGTTTGATCTGTTTTGCAGATAGTTTTATATTTATGTTATGTATATTATTACTATTTGGAGCTGGATTTAAGTATGCTTAATTTCAGTTCACCCTGTTTATGGCTGAATTTGCTGTATTAAAGAGTCAGTCAACAAGTGATTGTGTTGCAGTATTTTTTGTCGTGGATTGGGTTTATCTACTGAATAGCGAGTTTGACGGTTCAAGCTCGTGAGGTCAGCACAGTGAAAAGCAATGTCGACTTCTAGTAGAAGACGTGATGGTGCGAGAGATGAAGCAAGGTCAATAGGGTCAAGGAGCCATAGATCGAAGGCATCATCGCAGTCAGTGTCATCATTAGAAGTATCTGCTGCACAAGCTCGTGCTGATGCTGCTGTAGCGAAAGCTCGTGTTACATTTGCAAAGAAGAAGAGTGCCGCCAAGTTAGAGGCGTTGAAGGCTGAAATGGAAGCAGCTAAAGCTATGTTAGACATAGACGAAGTAGAGAAAGAAGAAGAAATGGCTGCAGCACAGGCTAGAGCCAATGTCCTTCAAGCAGAATTGCAACATATATCTTTTGAAGATATTGAGGAAGAGCTTTCACAGTTAGAAAGCAATAATCAGATGGAAGAGGTGCAAGGCGCACCCCAAGATGCAGTACCCAGTCAAAGAATGGCAGAGGTGCTTAACGAACTTCCAAAGATGGAACCCAGTCAGCGGGTAGAAAATTATCTAAACAATGCTGTAGAGGTACCAATGTCTACTCTTAATCCTGGAGCTAGATCTTACGAACCAAATCATATGCAGGAGTACATTCGAATATTGGCACGTCAGCGATTACCCTTGCAAGAACCGGATATTTATTCTGGGGATCCAATAATGTTTCTTCCGTGGAAAAGATCCTTTGAAGCTATGGTGAAAACAGCCTGTGTGGACACTGTTGAAAAGCTATCATTCCTGTGTAAATATACTACTGGCGAAGCAAAAGTTTTGGTTGATCGATTCCGACTAAGGCATGTTGAAGATGTTGACAAGGCATATCATGAGGCCTGGACTGAGCTAGAAGACAGGTTCGGGAACCAAACCTTAATATCAGCTGAAATTATCCTGAGACTTACCAAATACAGAAGATTCAAAGCAGGTGATTTGACCGCACTCCAAGAACTGGCTGATTTGTGTGGAGATGCAGTTGCTCAAATGCAGGAGCTACCCCATCTGATTACGTTAAACACTCCTCATGGTATTAAACCAATTGTAGAGAAGTTACCACACTTCATAATTAATAAATGGAGAGAAAAGGTCGCAAAACATAAAAGGAAAATGAAAACGTTCCCGAATTTCAGCATTTTCACAGAGTTTCTAAGTGAGATGGCTCACATCCAACGTGATCCTGATGTCCCAAGAGGAACTGTTGATGAGGTCAAAACTGATACACCGGGAAACTACCGTACACAGACAGGTTACCGTCCTAAGACCACGCAACGTTCAACTGTAAATGTGAGAATGACTGAGGTGAATAAATCTGAAGGGATGTGTCCGCTACACAATGGTCAGCATCCGTTGGTAGACTGTAGAAACTTTCTGGCCAAGACTTATGCTGCTAAGAAGTCATTCCTTAAGGAAAACCAAGTATGTTTCCGATGTCTCTCGTCTACATCACACATGGCTAGGAATTGTGATAGAAATGTCAGGTGTGGAGAATGCGGTAGTGATCGTCATCCGACTGTATTCCATGGTGACCGTTTGCAGAAGGCGAATGGCGGAGAACAAGTAAAAGCGGAGCAAAAGGCAAATGGCGGGGAGCAAGTAAAAATGGAGCAAAAGGCGAAAGGTGAGAAGGCAAATGGCGGGGAGCAGGGGACAGAGTCGCAGAAGACGAAGGAAAGAGACAAAGTAGTAAGTACTACATGTACGGATGTCTGCGGTGGAATTGGGCTGAGCCGATCGTGTGCTAAAATTTGTTTAGCAAAAATTCATTTAGAAGACCATCCTAACACTTTCATAAAAACCTACATTATACTAGACGACCAAAGCAATCGCTCGTTGGCCAAGAGTGAGGTATTCGACCTTTTTAATATCAATGCAAGACTTACGTCGTATACTTTGAAGACTTGTTCGGGAGCGGCTGAAGTTCAAGGCCGAAAACTGGAGAAGCTGATAATTGAGTCCATGGATGGTAAAACAAGAATAGCAGCCCCATCGCTACTTGAATGTAATGACATACCTGGGAACAAGGCAGAAATTCCCACTCCAGAGACAGCCAGCAATTTTCCTCACTTGAAGGATATTGCGGACAAGATACCACCCTTGGATGAGAATGCAAATATTACCATACTGCTCGGCCGAGATGCTGCTCAAGCTCATAAAGTCCGAGAAGTACGCAATGGACCAAATCACTCTCCATGGGGCCAACGACTTGATCTAGGCTGGATGGTTATTGGCGACGTCTGCTTAGGTGGAGCCCACCAAAAGAATGTTGTCACCGCCAACAGAAACCATATAAAGGTTTTGAGAAATGGTAGGCCATCCGCCATGTTTACAACTTGTAAAGGAATGATCAGTGCGAAGGAAATAACCCTGCAACGCAGCTGTGACGTACTCGGTGGTAATGTATTCCAACAGAAAGAAGATGACGAGCAGTATGGAATGTCCAGAGAAGATGTGGAGTTTGTGCAACTTATGGGAAAAGAGATGAAACGAGGTGAACAAGGAAATTGGATAGCCCCACTTCCTTTTCGAGAAGAAAGAAAAAGGTTACCCAACAACAAGCAGCAAGCAATGAATCGTATGCAGTCTCTTATTCGCACACTGGATAAGAAGCCAGAGATGAAAGCTCACTACTTAGCGTTCTTGGAGAAAGTATTCTCAAAGCAACATGCTGAGCTCGTCGAAGATGACAGTCATGATGAAGAGTGCTGGTATTTACCACACTTTGGTGTGTACCATCCACAAAAGCCAGGGAAGATCCGGGTGGTTTTTGATTCCAGTGCGCAATTCCAAGATACATCACTTAACAACGTGTTAATGAGTGGACCAGATCTGGTAAATGGGTTGCTTGGTGTATTGATACGGTTCAGGCAGGATCCTGTGGCGTTTGTAGCAGACATTGAGCAAATGTTCTACTCATTTCAAGTCGTGGAAGAACACAGAGATTTTCTTCGGTTCCTGTGGTTCGAAGACAACGACCCCAGCAAAGTATTGAGAACGTATCGGATGAAAGTTCACATCTTCGGAAACAAACCTTCTCCAGCTGTTGCTACGCTAGGACTGAGAAAGACTGCACAAGAAGGAGAGAGCGAGTTTGGCGCAGATGCAAGAGAGTTCGTGGAGAAGAATTTTTATGTCGATGATGGGCTGAAGTCTTTAGCTACTTCAGATGAGGCGATCGACCTGCTCAAGCGCACACAAGCCATGTTAGCCACAGCTAATTTACGATTACATAAAATTGTCTCAAACGATGCAAAAGTGATAGCGGCTTTCTCACCTCAAGATGTAGCAAGTAACATGTGCAACCTCGATCTCGGATCTGACGCTCCTCTTACGCAAAGGTCATTAGGGGTACTGTGGGATGTCAAGTGAGATGCCTTTACTTTCTCTATTACGGAGGTTAGCAGCAAGGCATTCACTAAGCGAGGAGTGCTGTCAGAAATCAACAGCATATATGACCCAATCGGCTTTGCGTCACCCGTCATTATAGAGGGAAGAAGGCTGTTAAGGGAAATGACAAAGGATCAATACATAGATTGGGATGAGCCATTACCGAAACAGCTACATGATTCATGGCAGAAGTGGCGAAGCTCCATAGTTCAACTGTCAGATGTTCTGATTCCTCGTCCTTATACATCATTTCCATCAAACCAGTCCATCCAGAGAGAACTCCACACATTCTCCGATGCTTCTAACACAGCCATTGGCGCTGTGTCTTACCTCAGAATTACTGATAAAGTGGGAGAAGTTCACTTAAGTTTTGTTGTTGGAAAGGCAAAGCTAGCACCTAAAGCTGCGACATCAATACCACGGTTAGAGTTGTGCGGAGCAGTACTTGCCGCAGGAGTCGCAAAATGTGTTAAGACTGAATTGGATTTTAACTTGGATGCCACACATTTTTACACCGATAGCAAGGTCGTTCTCGGTTATATCACAAATAAAACCCGTAGGTTCTACATGTACGTGGCAAACAGAGTGGATCAGATTCTTCAGTCGACCAAACCAGAACAATGGAAATATGTTAAAACAGACATAAACCCAGCCGATCAAGCTACAAGATCCATCAAGGCTAAAGACTTACAGAACTCAGCATGGATTCAAGGACCAAGATTCCTACTTAATAAGAACTCGTGTGAGAGAAACACAACGGTCTGTGACATCAGTGAAATTGAAGAGGATCCCGAAGTAAGACCTGTCGTAACTACCAGTGCTACAGAAGTTCAGTCAGCCAAATCACTGGGATCCAAGCGATTTAGCAGATTTTCGAATTGGGGAAATCTTGTGCGAGCAATTGGAAGTCTTGTGCATATTGCTTGTACATTCACAGAAACCAAGAAAAAAGACTGTAGTGGGTGGCATGTATGCATGATTCCACCACCTGTATTGATTAAGGCAAAACAGATTGTAGTGAAATGTGCTCAACTTGATGAATTCACAGCTGAAATCAATCACATGAAGAATGGAAAACATCTTCCCAAGACAAGTACGCTAGTAAAGCTTACACCTTATTTGGAGGGAGTCATGCGAGTTGGAGGACGTTTAGAAATGGGACTAGCCGAAGAAGGAGCGCATCCTATGATTCTTCCCAAACATCACCATGTCACAACATTAATCATCCGCCACTACCACCAACAAGTTCAACACCAAGGCAGACACCTAACACATGGCAGAATACGTAGTGAAGGCTTCTGGATAATAGGTGGCAAGAGGTCAATCTCAAAGGAGCTTGGAAAGTGTGTAGTTTGCAAGAAGCAGAGAGGAAAGCAAGAGACACAGAAAATGGCTGATTTACCTAAGGAACGCTTAACATCAGCTCCCCCATTCACATATGTAGGGCTTGACGTATTCGGTCCTTGGATGGTACGAACACGGCGCACAAGGGGTGGACAAGCAAACGGAAAACGATGGGCCATTTTGTTTACTTGCATGTGTAGTCGGGCTGTCCATATAGAGGTGATAGAGTGTATGGATACCTCAAGCTGCTTGAACGCCCTTAGAAGATTCTTTGCGATAAGAGGTCCTGCGAAACAACTACGGTCAGATTGTGGGACGAATTTTGTTGGTGCGTGCAATATCTTGGGTGAAAGTATTCAGAAAGAAGGACAAGATAAAATTAAACGCTATCTATTGACCCGTGAATGTGAGTGGGTGTTCAACCCGCCTCATGCATCCCATATGGGAGGAAGTTGGGAACGTATGATTGGAGTAGCAAGGAAGATTATAGATGGTATGTTTAGAGATCTTGGAGAAACCAAGTTAACCCACGAAGTCCTGGTAACACTAATGGCAGAAGTATCAGGAATTATTAATGCACGACCCTTAGTAGAAGTCTCTACTGATCCTGAATCACCACAAATAATATCACCAAACACTCTACTTACTCAAAAGTCTCAACCATTCGCAGCACCTCCTGGAGCGTTTTGTAATGCTGATTTGTATGGTAAGCAGTGGCGAACGGTACAGCACTTGGCTAACAAATTTTGGTCAAAATGGAAAAGAGACTATATCCCTACACTTCAGAACAGAAGCAAGTGGCAACAGGAAAAGAGGAATATAAAGGAAGGAGATATTGTTCTTCTAAAGGAGAAAGACACCGTCAGAAATGATTGGCCTATGGGACGAATCGTTAAAGCAATTGAAGGATCAGACGGACGAGTTAGGAGAGTTGAAGTGAATGTTTATAGAGGTGGAGAACTGAAAACCTTTGCAAGACCGATTAGTGAATTGGTACTGATAATGCCGACTCCTTAAGAGTTACATTGAACATTATTATAATGAATATTATGTCATATTCCTTTGTTACTTTGTTTATGTTTTACCTTTTTGATATGAATGGTATCCTTTAGATACCAGACGGGGAGTGTGTTGCTCCTATTTTAGCTGCATCGTTCCTTTCCGAGAGAGGGCGTATGTAAATACGATCCATGTTATAAGTTTCGCATTGACTACATGTGTTCTAGAGTTCGGCTTCTAAATGTCTTATTGAGCCGAGATAGTGTGTAATTTACTAAACTAGTAGGCCGCACATTGCTTGTAAGTTGTTAGAGTATTATATTACAATAATTAGAATTATATGAACCACAGTAGTGGCCTAGATTATTAATGCTATACTACATTGTGGTCGTAGGCCTAGGCCTGCGTAGATTGAATCGTATACGATCGCTCGAACAGCATGGCGATAAACACGAGTCTCCGTGTAGAGGGCGGTGTTCTATTTTGTATGCCATATCTATAGAAGTAGTACGTCCGTATGAGGGCGCTGTTGATTATTTGATGACTTTGTTTAATATGTTCTTTAGGCATGTACACCTCCGTAAGAGGGCGCTACGTTTGATCTGTTTTGCAGATAGTTTTATATTTATGTTATGTATATTATTACTATTTGGAGCTGGATTTAAGTATGCTTAATTTCAGTTCACCCTGTTTATGGCTGAATTTGCTGTATTAAAGAGTCAGTCAACAAGTGATTGTGTTGCAGTATTTTTTGTCGTGGATTGGGTTTATCTACTGAATAGCGAGTTTGACGGTTCAAGCTCGTGAGATCAGCACAAAGTGCGATACTTATTTTTTCTGTATATCGTTTTACTTATTTCATTTTTGTTTTCTTTCGGTGACAGCATAGGTTGCACCGCCAATTATAATCATATGTTCAATCGGAGTCAACACGTTGCTCCAGGTAGACTAATAAGTTATTTATATGTTTTCGGTGTCAAGATGGTTGCACCGTTTATTAAACTCAATTCTCAAACGCGTACTGGAGTCAACACATGTTGCCCCAGGCAGACTAATGTAGATTTTTTTTATACGTTTTTCGGTGCCAACATTTGGTTGCACTGCCTACCTAATTAAAATGTTTAAACATGTACTGGAGTCAACACATGTTGCTCCAGGTAGACTAATGTAGGTGTTTCTATATGTTTTTCGATGTCAATATTTCGTTGCTCCACCTATCAGGCGCTAATGGTCAACCGGGTACTGAAGTCAACACATGTTGCTCAAGGTAGACTATGTAGATAGTTTCTATACGTTCTGGGTGTCAACATATGTTGCACCATCATCTGAATGGCTTGTCATCGGTTCTACCTGCACTTAATTTGGGCTGCTTCGTTGGCCCCTTCGTTGCCAACTGTGTTGGCCCTTTCAGAGCATCCCAATGTTCCTTTTTTATGTTTTCCTTTTACGTGCATGCTGCAACGATGACTTGCCATTCATATTAAATAACTTTACAACCAATACTTGTTTCCTTGTATTTGTTTATCGGGCTCACATGTGTCAAAATCACGTGATTGCGGCGCGCCCTCGCAATCATCTTCACCTCACGCTGTCAACAGATTACCACGCCAGTTTTTGGCTAAGTAAAAAAATTTTCACTTCCCTCCCTCCACTCCCTCTCTATTTTGTTTTCAATTACGATTTTGAGACATGTGTTTTGGCCCTTTCGGAGCATCCCAATGTTCCTTTTTTATGTTTTCCTTTTACGTGCATGCTGCAACGATGACTTGCCATTCATATTAAATAACTTTACAACCAATACTTGTTTCCTTGTATTTGTTTATCGGGCTCACATGTGTCAAAAGTCTATTTATATGAAATAAATGATTAATCAATGAAAAATAATGTTATGCAACTTTGTTTCTGATTTTAAAAAAGGTCCACTTGTTTAGGCCTGATATTTACAACTATAACAATATCTCACTTTCAAAAACAATATTTATTTTCAAATAAAAAAAAAGAAAAAAAATATCCCTAGAAGTTCGAACCCACTATTGAAATCACTCAAGCCTGAGCATTACCCGTTACGCCGCAAACCAGCAGATGACCAAAGAGCTGATAATGGTCTATTTATATGAAATAGATGATCAATCAATGAAAAATAATGCCATGCAACTTTGTTTCTGATTTTAAAAAAGGTCCACTTGTTTAGGCCTGACATTTAGAACCCTCAAAATATCTCACTTTCAATAAAAATATTTATTTTCAATTAAAAAAAAAAGAAAAAAGAAATATCCCTAGAGTTTCGAAGCCGCTACTGAGAGCACTCAAACCTGGGTATTACCCGTTACGCCACAAACCAGTAGGTGACTGAAGAGCTGATAATATGAAATGAATGATCAATCAATGAAAAATAATGTTATGCAACTTTGTTTCTGATTTTAAAAAATGTCAACTTGTTTGGCCTGACATTTACAACTATAACAATATCTCACTTTCAAAAACAATATTTATTTTCAAATAAAAAAAAAAAAAGCAATATCCCTAGAAGTTGGAACCCGCTACTAAGAGCACTCAAACCTGGGTATTACCCGTTACGCCACAAACCAGTAGGTGACTGAAGAGCTGATAATATGAAATTAATGATCAATCAATGAAAAATAATGCCATGAAACTTTGTTTCTGATTTTAAAAAAGGTCCACTTGTTTAGGCTTGACATTTACAACCATAAAAATATCTCACTTTGAAAAACAATATTTATTTCCAATAATAATAAAAAAAAAAAAATAAATTCCCGTAGAGGTTCGAACCCACTACGGAGAGCACTCAAACCTGAGCATTACCCGTTACGCCACAAACCAGTAGATGACTGAAGATAGTCTATTTATATAAAAATGAATGATCAATCATTGAAAAATAATGCCATGCAACTTTGTTTCTGATTTTAAAAAAGGTCCACTTGTTTAGGCCTGACATTTACAACCCCTCAAAATATCTCACTTTCAAAAACAATATTTATTTTCAAATAAAAAAAAAATATCCTTACAGGTTCGAACCCACTACTGGGAGCACTCAAAACTGAGCATTATCCGTTATTCCATAAAGTAGTACACGGCAGAACAGTTTATAATAGTCTATTTATAAGTGTATTACGCAATTCATCATTACGTCATAAATATCATATTAACCTTGTTAAAACCAAAATGGCCAGTTAGCTCAGACGACTGAGCGTCGTGTTGAGAACTCGTATGTAGTGGGTTCGATTCCCACGCTGGTCGGTGGAATAGAGTTAAAGGTATGCGACCAACTGTGTTTGGGGTTCACAGAATTTACGTCTCCCTTTCCACCACAAAACTTGCGAAGGCACTAGCAATGCATCTGGTGATGATGTGGTGGAAACGACCCCAATGCTGTGGCAGGGCCTTAGTGCTGAGGCAGGGAGAGCACATTTTTAAATTTTTTTTGGCTTTCGCTACATGTATTTGATCTCGTAAATTTTATGTTTAGCACCCTCAATTTAATGCAAAAAGAAATTAATTTATCTTCATTACGTGTTTAGAAGAGAATGTATGTCTCACCGTAGTTTGGTATGCCGTTTGTTATTATGCAAATGAGTTTTTGCAGGTGTAGTGGGAAAGATGGTATTGTTAGTAATTCGCGGTCAACACGCCACACTGTTGAATTTTGATTTTGTTAATCAATGTTGCTACATTGGTAGCGAAATGTCCGATTAATGCAAGATATTGAATGTTATGAATAAACATTTATGGATGGTAGTTGGTGTGTATGGCCGCACCGTCCCAGAATAAACATTTTTTAAACAGATAATTTGTCTCCGATGATTTTTGTATGGGGTTAATGGAGAATGAAATAGATCAAATATAGAACATTTGCAAAGATGCCGATTTCCAGACCGATTTCGAAAATTAGACTAATTCCGCCGCCGGGCTAGGCCTTAGGCATATACGAAGTCGAGTTTTTGAAGTAGAAAACTCTACCTAAACTTTTGAGCATCGGGATAGTTGCATTTTTAACAAATATCATTAATATCATAGGTGATTATGTATGGTAATAAGTATAAGTATAAGTGCAATTCTGGGCTCTATTTTCATTATTAGCTCAGCCCCAAACATGGTGCGCTAGTAGGCCTACTGGAGACCTAATATTTAATTTCATATTTCAATGAATAGGTGCACTTTCCGGGGACAAGCTCTTTTCTCCTTGTTAGTCTTATATATTTTGTTTCATATAATTTCAAATCATGTAAAGTACCATTTTTACAGTTTGGTATGCCGTCGTGGTTGTTATGCAAATGAGCTTGTGCACGTGTATTATGGGGAAGATAATATGTTAATCATTCGCGGTCAACACGCCACACTGTTAAATTTTGATGCTGTTAATATTTACATTAGAATATTGTTCAAATCATGTAAATAAAACATTTTCCGGGCGGGAACCCATCAGCTCTCGAAAAGAACTCCAGGTGGAAAAGAAGTTCACCCACGAGTACTGAATATGAAGGAGCACATTGTCTTCTTTAGGAGGCTTTATGGCAGTCTTTTTACATGTATTTGATTTCAAAATCAATATTTATTTTCAATTAAACAAAATAATAATAAAAAAATAAAAATATCCGTAGAGGTTCGAACCCAATGCTGAGAGCACACAAACTTGAGCATTACCCGTTACGCCGCAAACCAGTAAATGACTGAAGAGCTGATAATACTCTATTTATATGAAATAGATGATCAATCAATGAAAAATAATGCCATGCAACTTTGTTTCTGATTTTAAAAAAGGTTCACTTGTTTAGGCTTGACAGTTGCAACCCTCAAAATATCTCACTTTCAAAAACAATATTTATTTTCAATAAAAAAAAAAGAAAAAAATACACGTATAGGTTCGAACCCACTGCTGAGAGCACTCAAACCTGAGCATTACCCGTTACGCCACAAACCAATAGATGACTGAAGAGCTGATAATAGTCTATTTCTATGAAATGAATGATCAATCAATGAAAAATAATGCCATGCAACTTTGTTTCTGATTGAAAAAAATTTTCACTTGTTTAGGCCTGACATTTACAACCCTCAAAATATCTCACTTTTAAAAACCATATTTATTTTCAATTTAAAAAAAAAATAAAAAAAATATCCCTAGAGGTTCGACCCACTACTCCGAGCACTCAAACCTGAGCATTACCCGTTACGCCACAAACCAGCAGATGACTGAAGAGCTGATAATAGTCTATTTATATGAAATGAATGATCAATCAATGAAAAATAATGCCATGCAACTTTGTTTCTGATTTTAAAAAAGATCCATTTGTTTAGGCCTGACATTTACAACCCTCAAAATATCTCATTTTCAAAAAAAATATTTATTTTCAATAAGAAAAAAAAACAATATCCATAGAGGTTGGAACCTGCTACTGAGAGCACTCAAGCCTGGGTATTACCCGTAACGCCACAAACCAGTAGATGACTGAAGTGCTGATAATATGAAATTAATGATCAATCAATGAAAAATAATGCCATGCAACTTTGTTTCCGATTTTAAAAAAGGTCCACTTCTTTAGGCCTGACATTTACAACCCTCAAAATATCTCATTTAAAAAAAAAATTTTATTTTCAATTAAAAAAAAAAGAAAAAAGAAATATCCCTAGAGGTTCAAACCCACTAATGAGAGCACTCAGACCTGAGTATTACCCGTTACGCCACAAACCAGTAGATGACCGAGGAGCTGATAATAGTCTATTTATATGAAATGAATTATCAATCAATGAAAAATAATTGAAAACTAGATTTAATTCGTCACTATGACGAATTATAGGTTATATGCATTGATTTAAATAAAGATAATTGATTTTTTAAAGATATATTGATTGATTGTTTTTCTCAGAATCTTTAATTATTTATAATATATGATAGGACCTTGCTAACGCGAATACAATAGCCGGTATCACAATCCGATCAAAGATCCCTCTGCGTATAATGTCATAAACCACATTTGTTGTTACATATATTAATAAAGACATAAGTTACTTTTTATCTAGATTTCATTATAAATGTATAATTTATACACTAAGAAATAAAATTGAACAAAAAATACGGATAATAAAAAAAAACTTATTTCGTTTCGTTTCCCAAGGTGAGACTCGATCTCGGTACCTTGAATGCCATAGACACGAGCACAGACCACCGAGCCATACACAACTGACTAGAAGTTGTAGAAAGATTCTTCCATGTATTTACTATGCAATAACCACTTTGGTGAAGATAGATTAATTTTTTACTATGATGACATCTTTAAAAATTAAAAAACATGATGCACTGTCAAACTATATACTTTTAACTTTAATATATGAACTTCTTAAGGAAGAAAGTTAATGTTAAGTTTGTTATTTCGGCCTAAGAAGAAAATGTTATAATTTGTTTGATTGTCAAAATTATTTTTTTTAAATTTAATTTGCCATTAATGATGACTTATTCAACTTTTTTTCTCCTAATTTCATAATAAATCATACATATGATACATACACTTCAAGAAAATGAAATAAAAAATAGTTGTTCCCGAGCATTCTAACGATATATATTAATTTTAATTTTAGCATATTTTCTTACACGTGCGTAGCCTGTCACTTTTCGACGTGCTCGTATAACGCTGTTTCGCTTTGAAAAGTGAATAAAATATGATGATATTATTAAAGAAAGGTTATACAACAGTAATCGGACAAAAAAGTGCGCATCAACGTTTGACGCGCAGTGCGCGTGCAAAAATCTGCGCACTTATGGTAATTTTTTAAACGCTTAAAATTGCCTGAAACGTACTCTAATTTCATCGAAAATAAATTCTGACAATTTTGAAAATTTTAAGCGCGCGTACGCATGCATTATATGCGCTACGCACGTAATTGTATTGCCATATGATGAAATATGACCTGAAATTTATGAGTACCAAATTTTGTTTATAAATGATTCATGCTTGTGAAGATATGATTACAAACGTGATTTCGTTAAATCGCGCGTAGACCACGTAATGTTTGATTGCGCACCGTGAAAACATAACCACATCGATTCCTGGCCATAAGGAATATACTCTGAAAAATTGACTTAGCTAGATGAAACTGATATCAAGATAATTCACGGACAAAATAATGCTAAGGAAAGAATAAATAAACTAAGATTTTGACAGAATCAAGAGGTTATATGCATGATAATATAACCTAATTAAACGAGGCTTACCTGTAAGGTGAATTTTGATGTAAATTCTACCATATCAGCAGTGGCACTTCTGGGCTAACATGAGAGGCACGACCAGTGTCCGCTAAGATCAGACTTCAAATCCTTGTGTGCACGATCCGACGTGGTAAGAAAAACCCGATAAGGGCGGGTAGCTAATAGGGAAGGGCATGTTAACTCAGAAGTGCCACTGCTGATATGATAGAATTTACATCAAACTTCACCTTACAGGTGAGCCTCGTTTAATTTTCCATTCTACCATATCAACAGTGACGCAACTTCCGGGTTCCCATGAGACTTTAAAGCAGAGTGAACACAAGAACAAATTATCCAACACAGAATACTTGTTGCCATGCCAACGTTATTTTTATTGCTCTATTGTAATACTGCAACATCATATGCATTTTTGTTACTATTATCAATTGGCTTATTCTAATACCTGTTAAACGTAGTAGCAGAGGCCCAACCTATGTGTTTTAAAATTTCATCCACCGGGATAGACCTACTGGCTTTAGAAGCACTAGCTGCCCTTGTACTATGTGCAGTAAACATAGCTGTATCAATTCCTGCTAGGCCCAGTAGTGTTTTAAGCCATCTGCCAATGGTGCTAACCCCAACGGATTTAAATGGTCTAACATACGAGATCCACAGTTTTGACTCGCTTCTCAGTGGCTGTGTACGGTCAAAATATGATTCGAGGCTATTAAACACACACAATTCCTGTTTTGAATATTTCTTAAATCTTAGGGATGAAAAAAGTTTATTGGGCCGGTCCTGTTTAGCAAGTACAGTAATTGAAAAATCAAAGCTGTTTTCCGACTTTATCATACTCTTAGTGTCTAGTCCCGCCAGCATATTGCATCTCTGCCCTGACGTTAGAGCCATCAACATGACTAGTTTATACGATAAATCCCTAAGTGACAACTTATCTAATGGCTGCATTAGAGCTAAGTAATCTAGAACAATGTTAGCGTCCCAGGTAACTGCGTACCTTGGAGCCGGAGACCGGCAATTAAAAACCCCTTTCATATACTTGGTCACTAGTACATGATGTGTAAGGGGTCGGTCCTCCCTGCCCTGATAGTCAGTGAAGCAACATGCTAACGCTGACCTAACCATGTTAAGCGAGGAGTAAGAAACCGTCTATACTTTGCTGCAATAGGCACCGAATAATAAGCGTCCCGGAGGTCGATGGATGACATAAAACACCCCGGCTTCATAAGCTTTATTGCCGAATCTATCGTGTCCACTTTTAAATGCCTATAAGTGACATACTCATTAAGTTCCTTAAGGTTGAAAATTACTCTATATTTACCCGGTTCTGTTTTTTTCGACCTCATCTAGCACCTGATAATTTCTCGCCAAGTTTGTTTGATTTGAAGAGATCGTCTATCTGTTTGGTAACATCATCTCCAAAGAGCTCTGTAGTTATGGGAGTTGTAACCCCACAGAGTGCAACAAATCGTGCGTTAAGGTCTGGTTTTAACATCTCCCTTCGCTTCAGGTTAAATTCCCGGTTTGCAGTCAGCGCTATAACCAGTGCATGCGTCAATGTAGTTTTCAAATCACCTGAGGCCTTGTGACATGCTTGGAGCAGAGCATACATAGAGTTTACGAACAGTGCCTGCACTTTCTGCAACCCAACATCATTGGTCCTGGTAGAAGGTTTCAACTGGCCCCACACAGGTAAGTTCACCTTGGGTGTGATTAGCATTTCACAGTTGAGTGGTCGAAGATATTTTCCAGTAAGCTCAGTCATCTTTGCAGGGGGTATCCTTCCACTAATCAGGTCACTTACAATTGTAGCCAATTTATCATCCACAGCTGGCCCTGTAAGTTTGGCTGTACGAAATTCAGCTGCTAAGTCAGCAAAATCACTGGTTTGACTATCTGTAACTACTTCCTCTGGCCCACTTGTGTACTCATCAATGCGTTGTGCTGTTTGTGCAGCGGGGAGCTCATCATCCGACCACACAGGCATATAGGACTGGCCCTCATCAGGCTCCTCTGTGAAGCCAACCATATCTTTGACTTGTTGAACCAAATCTTGCTTCATGAAAAGTTTTATCGACATGCTCAAAATGGTTTAAAACGTTTTCAAACACGATATTAAGCTATTTGGTGCAATTTGATGTTTTTGTGTGAAAAGTTTTATCGAAATGCACAAAATGGTCTAAAACCTCTCTAAATGCGATTTGAAGCTATTTTGTACACTTTGATGTTTTTGTGTGAAAAGTTTTATCGAAATGCTCAAAATGGTCTAAAACGGTTTCAAATGTGATTTTAAGCACTTTGATGTTTTTGTGTAACCAAGTTTTATCGAAATGCACAAAATGGTCTAAAACGTCTCCAAATGCGATTTGAAGAATTTCTAAGCAATTTGGTGTTTTTATGTTTAAAAGTTTTTTCGAAAATCACAAAAATGGTCTAAAACGTCTCCAAATGCGATTTGAAGCTATTCTAAGCACTTCGATGAAACTTGGTTACACAAAATATCAATGTGTACAGAATAGCTTCAAATTGCATTTGGAGACGTTTTAGACCATTTTATGGATTTCGAAAAAATGTGTTAACATAAAAAGACCAATACAAAGTGCTTAGAATATCTTCAAATCGCATTTGGAGACGTTTTAGACCACTTTGAGCATTTCGATGAAACTTGGTTACACAAAAATATCAAAGTGCTTGAAATCACATTTAAAACCGTTTTAGAGCATTTTAAGCATTTCGATAACACTTTTCACACAAAAGCATCAAAGTGCACAAAATAGCTTCAAATCGCATTTAGAGACGTTTTATACCATTTTGTGCATTTCGATGAAACTTGGTTACACAAAAACATCAAAGTGCATAAAATCAGATTTGAAACCGTTTTAGACCATTTTGAGCATTTCGATAAAACTTTTCACACAAAAACATCAAAGTGCACAAAATAGCTTCAAATCGCATTTGGAGACGTTTTAGACCATTTTGTGCATTTCAATAAAACTTTTCACACAAAAACATGAAATTGCACAAAATAGCTTAATATCGTGTTTGAAAACGTTTTAGACCATTTTGAGCATGTCGATAAAACTTTTCACACAGAAACATCAAAGTGCACAGAATAGCTTCAAATCGCATTTGGAAACGTTTTATACCATTAATGTGCATTTCGAAAACACTTTTTAACATAAAAACATCGAAGTGCTTAGAATAGCTTCAAATTGCTTTTGGAGACGTTTTAGACCATTTTGTGCATTTCGATGAAACTTGGTTACACAAAAACATCAAAGTGCTTAAAATCACATTTAAAACCATTTTAGAGCATTTCGATAACACTTTTCACACAAAAGCATCAAAGTGCACAAAATAGCTTCAAATCGCATTTAGAGACGTTTTATACCGTTTTGTGCATTTCGATGAAACTTGGTTACACAAAAACATCAAAGTGCATAAAATCAGATTTGAAACCATTTTAGACCATTTTGAGCATTTCGATAAAACTTTTCACACAAAAACATCAAAGTGCACAAAATAGCTTCAAATCGCATTTGGAACGTTTTAGACCATTTTGTGCATTTCAATAAAACTTTTCACACAAAAATATGAAATTGCACAAAATAGCTTAATATCGTGTTTGAAAACGTTTTAGACCATTTTGAGCATGTCGATAAAACTTTTCACACAGAAACATCAAAGTGCACAGAATAGCTTCAAATCGCATTTGGAAACGTTGTATACCATTAATGTGCATTTCGAAAACACTTTTTAACATAAAAACATCGAAGTGCTTAGAATAGCTTCAAATTGCTTTTGGAGACGTTTTAGACCATTTTGTGCATTTCGATGAAACTTGGTTACACAAAAACATCAAAGTGCTTAAAATCACATTTAAAACCGTTTTAGAGCATTTTGAGTATTTTCATAAAACTTTTCACACAAAAGCATCAAGGGGCAAAAAATAGCTTCAAATCGCATTTGGAGACGTTTTAGACCATTTTGTGCACTTCGATGAAACTTGGTTTCACAAAAGCATCAAAGTGCTTAAATTCACATTTAAAACCGTTTTAGAGCATTTTGAGCATTTCGATAAAACTTTTCACACAAAAACATCAAAGTGCACAAATTACTTTCAAATCGCATTTAGAAACGTTTTAGACCATTTTGTGCATTTCGATAAAACTTTTCACACAAAAACATCAAATTGCACAAAATAGCTTAATGCTTTGAAAATGTCTTAGACCATTTTGTGCAATTCGACAAAACTTTTTCACATAAAAACACCAAAGTGCTTAGAATAGCTTCAACTCGAATTTAGAGACGTTTTAGACCACTTTGTTCATTTCGATGAAACTTGGTTACACAAAAACATCAAAGTGCTTAAAATCACATTTAAAACCGTTTTAGAGCATTTTAAGCATTTCGATAACACTTTTCACACAAAAGCATCAAAGTGCACAAAATAGCTTCAAATCGCATTTAGAGACGTTTTATACCATTTTGTGCATTTCGATGAAACTTGGTTACACAAAAACATCAAAGTGCATAAAATCAGATTTGAAACCGTTTTAGACCATTTTGAGAATTTCGATAAAACTTTTCACACAAAAACATCAAAGTGCACAAAATAGCTTCAAATCGCATTTGGAGACGTTTTAGACCATTTTGTGCATTTCAATAAAACTTTTCACACAAAAACATGAAATTGCACAAAATAGCTTAATATCGTGTTTGAAAACGTTTTAGACCATTTTGAGCATGTCGATAAAACTTTTCACACAGAAACATCAAAGTGCACAGAATAGCTTCAAATCGCATTTGGAAACGTTTTAGACCATTAATGTGCATTTCGAAAACACTTTTTAACATAAAAACATCGAAGTGCTTAGAATAGCTTCAAATTGCTTTTGGAGACGTTTTAGACCATTTTGTGCATTTCGATGAAACTTGGTTACACAAAAACATCAAAGTGCTTAAAATCACATTTAAAACCGTTTTAGAGCATTTTGAGCATTTTCATAAAACTTTTCACACAAAAGCATCAAGGGGCAAAAAATAGCTTCAAATCGCATTTGGAGACGTTTTAGACCATGTTGTGCACTTCGATGAAACTCGGTTTCACAAAAGCATCAAAGTGCTTAAAATCACATTTAAAACCGTTTTAGAGCATTTTGAGCATTTCGATAAAACTTTTCACACAAAAACATCAAAGTGCACAAATTACTTTCAAATCGCATTTAGAGACGTTTTAGACCATTTTGTGCATTTCGATAAAACTTTTCACACAAAAACATCAAATTGCACAAAATAGCTTAATGCTTTGAAAATGTCTTAGACCATTTTGTGCAATTCGACAAAACTTTTCACATAAAAACACCAAAGTGCTTAGAATAGCTTCAAATCGCATTTAGAGACGTTTTAGACCATTTTGTGATTTCCGAAAAAACTTGTTAACATAAAACACCAAAGTGCTTAGAAATGCTTCAAATCGCATTTGGAGACGTTTTAGACCATTTTGTGCATTTCGATGAAACTTGGTTACACAAAAACCTCAAAGTGCTTAAATTCACATTTAAAACCGTTTTAGAGCATTTTGAGCATTTCGATAAAACTTTTCACACAAAAACATCAAAGTGCACAAATTACTTTCAAATCGCATTTAGAAACGTTTTAGACCATTTTGTGCATTTCGATAAAACTTTTCACACAAAAACATCAAATTGCACAAAATAGCTTAATGCTTTGAAAATGTCTTAGACCATTTTGTGCAATTCGACAAAACTTTTTCACATAAAAACACCAAAGTGCTTAGAATAGCTTCAACTCGAATTTAGAGACGTTTTAGACCACTTTGTTCATTTCGATGAAACTTGGTTACACAAAAACATCAAAGTGCTTAAAATCACATTTAAAACCGTTTTAGAGCATTTTAAGCATTTCGATAACACTTTTCACACAAAAGCATCAAAGTGCACAAAATAGCTTCAAATCGCATTTAGAGACGTTTTATACCATTTTGTGCATTTCGATGAAACTTGGTTACACAAAAACATCAAAGTGCATAAAATCAGATTTGAAACCGTTTTAGACCATTTTGAGAATTTCGATAAAACTTTTCACACAAAAACATCAAAGTGCACAAAATAGCTTCAAATCGCATTTGGAGACGTTTTAGACCATTTTGTGCATTTCAATAAAACTTTTCACACAAAAACATGAAATTGCACAAAATAGCTTAATATCGTGTTTGAAAACGTTTTAGACCATTTTGAGCATGTCGATAAAACTTTTCACACAGAAACATCAAAGTGCACAGAATAGCTTCAAATCGCATTTGGAAACGTTTTAGACCATTAATGTGCATTTCGAAAACACTTTTTAACATAAAAACATCGAAGTGCTTAGAATAGCTTCAAATTGCTTTTGGAGACGTTTTAGACCATTTTGTGCATTTCGATGAAACTTGGTTACACAAAAACATCAAAGTGCTTAAAATCACATTTAAAACCGTTTTAGAGCATTTTGAGCATTTTCATAAAACTTTTCACACAAAAGCATCAAGGGGCAAAAAATAGCTTCAAATCGCATTTGGAGACGTTTTAGACCATGTTGTGCACTTCGATGAAACTCGGTTTCACAAAAGCATCAAAGTGCTTAAAATCACATTTAAAACCGTTTTAGAGCATTTTGAGCATTTCGATAAAACTTTTCACACAAAAACATCAAAGTGCACAAATTACTTTCAAATCGCATTTAGAGACGTTTTAGACCATTTTGTGCATTTCGATAAAACTTTTCACACAAAAACATCAAATTGCACAAAATAGCTTAATGCTTTGAAAATGTCTTAGACCATTTTGTGCAATTCGACAAAACTTTTCACATAAAAACACCAAAGTGCTTAGAATAGCTTCAAATCGCATTTAGAGACGTTTTAGACCATTTTGTGATTTCCGAAAAAACTTGTTAACATAAAACACCAAAGTGCTTAGAAATGCTTCAAATCGCATTTGGAGACGTTTTAGACCATTTTGTGCATTTCGATGAAACTTGGTTACACAAAAACCTCAAAGTGCTTAAAATCACATTTGAAACCGTTTTAGACCATTTTGAGCATTTCGATAAAATTTTTCACACAAAAACATCAAAGTGCACAACATAGCTTCAAATCGCATTTAGAGACGTTTTAGACCATTTTGTGCATTTCGATAAAACTTTTCACACAAAAACATCAAAAAAGTGCTTAAAATCACATTTGAATCCGTTTTAGTCCATTTTGAGCATTTCGATAAAACTTTTCACACAAAAACATCAAAGTGCACAAAATAACTTAATATCGTATTTGAAAGCGTTTTAGACCATTTTGAACATTTCGATAAAACTTTTTCAAACAAAATATAAAAGTGTACTGAATAGCTTCAAATTGCATTTGGAAACGTTTTAGACCATTTTGTGCATTTCCAAAAAATTTGTTAACATAAAAAGACCAAAGTGTTTAGAATATCTCCAAATCACATTTGGAGACGTTTTAGAACATATTGTGCATTTCGATGAAACTTGGTTACACAAAAACATCAAAGTGCTTAAAATCACATTTAAAACCGTTTTAGAACAGTTTGAGCATTTCGATAAAACTTTTCACACAAAAACATCAAAGTGTACAAAATAGCTTCAAATCGCATTTAGAGAGGTTTTAGACCATTTTGTGCATTTCGATAAAACTTTTCACACAAAAACATCAAATTGCACAAAATAGCTTAATACCGTGTTTGAAATCGTTTTTAACCATTTTGAGCATGTCGATAAAACTTTTCACACAAAAACATCAAAGTGCACAGAATAGCTTCAAATCGCATTTAGAGACGTTTTAGACCATTTTGTGCATTTCGATAAAACTTTTCACACAAAAACATCAAATTGCACAAAATAGCTTAATACCGTGTTTGGAGACGTTTTAGACCATTTTGTGCATTTCGATGAAACTTGGTTACACAAAAACATCAAAGTGCTTAAAATCACATTTGAAACCGTTTTAGACCATTTTGAGCATTTCGATAAAACTTTTCACACAAAAACATCAAATTGCACAAAATAGCTTAATACCGTGTTTGGAGACGTTTTAGACCATTTTGTGCATTTCGATGAAACTTGGTTACACAAAAACATCAAAGTGCTTAAAATCACATTTGAAACCGTTTTAGACCATTTTGTGCATTTCAATAAAACTTTTCACACAAAAACATGAAATATCACAAAATAGCTTAATATCGTGTTTGAAAACGTTTTAGACCATTTTGAGCATGTCGATAAAACTTTTCACACAGAAGAAACATCAAAGTGCACAGAATAGCTTCAAATCGCATTTGGAAACGTTTTATACCATTAATTTGCATTTCGAAAACACTATTTAACATAAAAACATCGAAGTGCTTAGAATAGCTTCAAATTGCTTTTGGAGACGTTTTAGACCATTTTGTGCATTTCGATGAAACTTGGTTACACAAAAACATCAAAGTGCTTAAAATCACATTTAAAACCATTTTAGAGCATTTCGATAACACTTTTCACACAAAAGCATCAAAGTGCACAAAATAGCTTCAAATCGCATTTAGAGACGTTTTATACCGTTTTGTGCATTTCGATGAAACTTGGTTACACAAAAACATCAAAGTGCATAAAATCAGATTTGAAACCATTTTAGACCATTTTGAGCATTTCGATAAAACTTTTCACACAAAAACATCAAAGTGCACAAAATAGCTTCAAATCGCATTTGGAACGTTTTAGACCATTTTGTGCATTTCAATAAAACTTTTCACACAAAAATATGAAATTGCACAAAATAGCTTAATATCGTGTTTGAAAACGTTTTAGACCATTTTGAGCAAGTCGATAAAACTTTTCACACAGAAACATCAAAGTGCACAGAATAGCTTCAAATCGCATTTGGAAACGTTGTATACCATTAATGTGCATTTCGAAAACACTTTTTAACATGAAAACATCGAAGTGCTTAGAATAGCTTCAAATTGCTTTTGGAGACGTTTTAGACCATTTTGTGCATTTCGATGAAACTTGGTTACACAAAAACATCAAAGTGCTTAAAATCACATTTAAAACCGTTTTAGAGCATTTTGAGTATTTTCATAAAACTTTTCACACAAAAGCATCAAGGGGCAAAAAATAGCTTCAAATCGCATTTGGAGACGTTTTAGACCATTTTGTGCACTTCGATGAAACTTGGTTTCACAAAAGCATCAAAGTGCTTAAAATCACATTTAAAACCGTTTTAGAGCATTTTGAGCATTTCGATAAAACTTTTCACACAAAAACATCAAAGTGCACAAATTACTTTCAAATCGCATTTAGAAACGTTTTAGACCATTTTGTGCATTTCGATAAAACTTTTCACACAAAAACATCAAATTGCACAAAATAGCTTAATGCTTTGAAAATGTCTTAGACCATTTTGTGCAATTCGACAAAACTTTTTCACATAAAAACACCAAAGTGCTTAGAATAGCTTCAACTCGAATTTAGAGACGTTTTAGACCACTTTGTTCATTTCGATGAAACTTGGTTACACAAAAACATCAAAGTGCTTAAAATCACATTTAAAACCGTTTTAGAGCATTTTAAGCATTTCGATAACACTTTTCACACAAAAGCATCAAAGTGCACAAAATAGCTTCAAATCGCATTTAGAGACGTTTTATACCATTTTGTGCATTTCGATGAAACTTGGTTACACAAAAACATCAAAGTGCATAAAATCAGATTTGAAACCGTTTTAGACCATTTTGAGCATTTCGATAAAACTTTTCACACAAAAACATCAAAGTGCACAAAATAGCTTCAAATCGCATTTGGAGACGTTTTAGACCATTTTGTGCATTTCAATAAAACTTTTCACACAAAAACATGAAATTGCACAAAATAGCTTAATATCGTGTTTGAAAACGTTTTAGACCATTTTGAGCATGTCGATAAAACTTTTCACACAGAAACATCAAAGTGCACAGAATAGCTTCAAATCGCATTTGGAAACGTTTTAGACCATTAATGTGCATTTCGAAAACACTTTTTAACATAAAAACATCGAAGTGCTTAGAATAGCTTCAAATTGCTTTTGGAGACGTTTTAGACCATTTTGTGCATTTCGATGAAACTTGGTTACACAAAAACATCAAAGTGCTTAAAATCACATTTAAAACCGTTTTAGAGCATTTTGAGCATTTTCATAAAACTTTTCACACAAAAGCATCAAGGGGCAAAAAATAGCTTCAAATCGCATTTGGAGACGTTTTAGACCATGTTGTGCACTTCGATGAAACTCGGTTTCACAAAAGCATCAAAGTGCTTAAAATCACATTTAAAACCGTTTTAGAGCATTTTGAGCATTTCGATAAAACTTTTCACACAAAAACATCAAAGTGCACAAATTACTTTCAAATCGCATTTAGAGACGTTTTAGACCATTTTGTGCATTTCGATAAAACTTTTCACACAAAAACATCAAATTGCACAAAATAGCTTAATGCTTTGAAAATGTCTTAGACCATTTTATGCAATTCGACAAAACTTTTCACATAAAAACACCAAAGTGCTTAGAATAGCTTCAAATCGCATTTAGAGACGTTTTAGACCATTTTGTGATTTCCGAAAAAACTTGTTAACATAAAACACCAAAGTGCTTAGAAATGCTTCAAATCGCATTTGGAGACGTTTTAGACCATTTTGTGCATTTCGATGAAACTTGGTTACACAAAAACCTCAAAGTGCTTAAAATCACATTTGAAACCGTTTTAGACCATTTTGAGCATTTCGATAAAACTTTTCACACAAAAACATCAAAGTGCACAACATAGCTTCAAATCGCATTTAGAGACGTTTTAGACCATTTTGTGCATTTCGATAAAACTTTTCACACAAAAACATCAAAAAAGTGCTTAAAATCACATTTGAATCCGTTTTAGTCCATTTTGAGCATTTCGATAAAACTTTTCACACAAAAACATCAAAGTGCACAAAATAACTTAATATCGTATTTGAAAGCGTTTTAGACCATTTTGAACATTTCGATAAAACTTTTTCAAACAAAATATCAAAGTGTACAGAATAGCTTCAAATTGCATTTGGAAACGTTTTAGACCATTTTGTGCATTTCCAAAAAATTTGTTAACATAAAAAGACCAAAGTGTTTAGAATATCTCCAAATCACATTTGGAGACGTTTTAGAACATATTGTGCATTTCGATGAAACTTGGTTACACAAAAACATCAAAGTGCTTAAAATCACATTTAAAACCGTTTTAGAACAGTTTGAGCATTTCGATAAAACTTTTCACACAAAAACATCAAAGTGTACAAAATAGCTTCAAATCGCATTTAGAGACGTTTTAGACCATTTTGTGCATTTCGATAAAACTTTTCACACAAAAACATCAAATTGCACAAAATAGCTTAATACCGTGTTTGAAATCGTTTTAAACCATTTTGAGCATGTCGATAAAACTTTTCACACAAAAACATCAAAGTGCACAGAATATCTTCAAATGGCATTTGGAGACGTTTTAGACCATTTTGTGCATTTCGAAAAAAACTTTTCACACAAAAACATCAAATTGCACAAAATAGCTTAATACCGTGTTTGAAATCGTTTTAAACCATTTTGAGCATGTCGATAAAACTTTTCACACAAAAACATCAAAGTGCACAGAATATCTTAAAATGGCATTTGGAGACGTTTTAGACCATTTTGTGCATTTCGAAAAAAACTTTTTAACATAAAAACACCAAAGTGCTTAGAAATGCTTCAAATCGCATTTGGAGACGATTTAGACCATTTTGTGCATTTCGATGAAACTTGGTTACACAAAATATCAAGGTGTACAGAATAGCTTCAAATTGCATTTGGATACGTTTTAGACCATTTTGTGCATTTCGAAAAAATGTGTTAACATAAAAAGACCAAAGTGTTTAGAATATCTTCAAAAGGCATTTGGAGGCGTTTTAGACCACTTTGTGCATTTCGATGAAACTTGGTTACACAAAAACATCAAAGTGCTTAAAATCACATTTAAAACCGTTTTAGAGCATTTTAAGCATTTCGATAAAACTTTTCACACAAAAACATCAAAGTGCACAAAATAGCTTCAAATCGCATTCAGAGACGTTTTATACCATTTTGAGCATGTCGATAAAACTTTTCACACAAAAACATCAAATTGCACAAAATAGCTTAATACCGTGTTTGAAATTGTTTTAAACCATTTTGAGCATGTCGATAAAACTTTTCACACAAAAACATGAAAGTGCACAGAATAGCTTCAAATCGCATTTGGAGATGTTTTAGACCATTTTGTGATTTTCGAAAAAACTTTTTAACATAAAAACACCAAAGTGCTTAGAAATGCTTCAAATCGTATTTGGAGACGTTTTAGACCATTTTGTGCATTTCAAAAAGATTTGTTAACATAAAAAGACCAAAGTGTTTAGAATATCTCCAAATCGCATTTGGAGACGTTTTAGACCATATTGTGCATTTCGATGAAACTTGGTTACACAAAAACATCAAAGTGCTTAAAATCACATTTAAAACCGTTTTAGAGCATTTTGAGCATTTCGATAAAACTTTTAACACAAAAACATCAAAGTGTACAAAATAGCTTCAAATCGCATTTAGAGACGTTTTAGAAAATGTTGTGCATTTCGATAAAACTTATCACAAAAAAACCTCAAATTGCACAAAATAGCTTAATATCGTGTTTGAAGACGTTTTAGACGAGTTTGAGCATGTCGATAAAACTTTTGACACAAAAACATCAAAGTGCCCAGAATAGCTTCTAATCGCATTTGGAGACGTTTAGACCATTTCGTGATTTTCGAAAAAACATTTTAACATAAAAACACCAAAATGCTTCAAATCGTATTTGGAGACGTTTTAGACCATTTTGTGCATTTCGATGAAACTTGGTTACACAAAAACATCAAAGTGCATATAATCACATTTGAAACCGTTTTAGACCATTTTGAGCATTTTAGATAAAACTTTTCACACAGAAACATCAAAGTGCACAAAATAGCTTCAAATCGCATTTGGAGACGTTTTAGACCAATTTGTGCATTTCGAAAAAACTTGTTAACACAAAAACATCGAAGTGCTTAGAATAGCTTCAAATCGCATTTGGAGACGTTTTAGACCATTTTGTGATTTTCGAAAAAACTTTTTAACATAAAAACACCAAAGTGCTTAGAAATGCTTCAAATCGCATTTGGAGACGTTTTAGACCATTTTGTGCGTTTCGAAAAAATTTGTTAACATAAAAACACCAAAGTGCTTAGAATATCTCCAAATCGCATTTGGAGACGTTTTAGACCATATTGTGTATTTCGATGAAACTTGGTTACACAAAAACATCAAAGTGCTTAAAATCACATTTAAAACCGTTTTAGAGCATTTTGAGCATTTCGATAAAACTTTTCACACAAAAACATCAAAGTGTACAAAATAGCTTCAAATCGCATTTAGAGAGGTTTTAGACCATTTTGTGCATTTCGATAAAACTTTCACACAAAAACATCAAATTGCACAAAATAGCTTAATACCGTGTTTGAAATCGTTTTAAACCATTTTGAGCATGTCGATAAAACCTTTCACACAAAAACATCAAAGTGCACAGAATAGCTTCAAATCGCATTTGTTGACGTTTTAGACCATTTTGTCATTTTCGAAAAAACTTTTTAACATAAAAACACCAAAGTGCTTAGAAATGCTTCAAATCGCATTTGGAGACGTTTTAGAAAATTTTGTGCATTTCGAAAAGATTTGTTAACATAAAAAGACCAAAGTGTTTAGAATATCTCCAAATCGCATTTGGAGACGTTTTAGACCATATTGTGCATTTCGATGAAACTTGGTTACACAAAAACATCAAAGTGCTTAAAATCACATTTAAAACCGTTTTAGAGCATTTTGAGCATTTCGATAAAACTTTTTACACAAAAACATAAAAGTGTACAAAATAGCTTCAAATCGCATTTAGAGAGGTTTTAGACCATTTTGTGCATTTCGATAAAACTTTTCACACAAAAACATCAAATTGCACAAAATAGCTTCAAATCGCATTTAGAGAGGTTTTAGACCATATTGTGCATTTCGATGAAACTTGGTTACACAAAAACATCAAAGTGCTTAAAATCACATTTAAAACCGTTTTAGAGCATTTTGAGCATTTCGATAAAACTTTTCACACAAAAACATCAAAGTGTACAAAATAGCTTCAAATCGCATTTAGAGAGGTTTTAGACAATTTTGTGCATTTCGATAAAACTTTTCATACAAAAACATCAAATTGCACAAAATAGCTTAATACCGTGTTTGAAATTGTTTTAAACCATTTTGAGCGTGTCGATAAAACTTTTTACACAAAAACATCAAAGTGCACAGAATAGCTTCAAATCGCATTTGGAGATTTTTTAGACCATTTTGTGATTTTCGAAAAAACTTTTTAACATAAAAACACCTAAGTGCTTGGAAATGCTTCAAATCGCATTTAGACCATTAGAGACGTTTTAGACCATTTTGTGCCTTGCGATGAAACTTGGTTACACAAAAACATCACAATATATTTGCATAAATGGCAATATTATAGCATAATTTTCGAATTTTAAAAAACTGGAAATTTTGATTATTTTTCGAAAAATGGATATATTATAGCCTAATTATTGAATTTTAAATGGTAGACATTTTGGTTATTTTTCGAAAAAAATCCTGTCGTCCCCCAACCGGAAATTTTCGGAATATGGCCAAATTTCGATCCTTTTATTTTTTGACATAACTAGTTACTATGTCTCTATAAGATTATGTTAGCACAATATATTTGCATAAATGGCAATATTATAGCATAATTTTTGAATTTTAGAAAGTATAAATTTTGGCCATTTTCGAAAAAAAAATTCCTATGGACGCCCGCAGGAAAATTTTCGGAAAATGGCCAAATTTTGACCCTTTTATTTTTTGACATAACTAGTTACTATGTCTCTATAAGATGATGTTAGCACAATATATGTACATAAATGGCAATATTATAGCATAATTTTCGAATTTTAGAAATTGGAAATTTTGTCAATTTTTCGAAAAAATTCCTATGGTCTCCTGCAGGGAAATTTTCGAAAAATGGCCAAATTTCAACCCTTTTATTTTTTGACATAATTCGTTACTATGGCTCTATAAGATGATGTTAGCAAAATATATCTGTATAAATGGCAATATTATAGCATATTTATTTAATCTTAAAGAGTGGAAAATGTTGCCATTTTTCGACCCTTTTATTTTTTTGACATAACTAGCTGCTATGTCTCTATAAGATGATGTTAACACAATATGTGCATAAATGGAAATATCATAACATAATTATTGATTTTGAAAAAGTGGAAAATTTTGCCATTATTCGAAAAAATTTATATAGTCCCCCGCAGGAAAATTTTCGAAAAATGGCCAAATTTCGACCCTTTTATTTTTTGACATACCTCGTTACTATGGCTTTATAAGATTATGTTAACACAATATATGTGCATAAATGGCAATATTATAGCCAATTATTGAATTTTAAACGGTGGACATTTATGTTAATGTTAGCAAAATATATCTGTATAAATGGCAACATTATAGCATAATTTTCGAATTTTGAAAAGTGGAAATTTTTGCCATTTTTCGAAAAAAAATCCTATGGTGTCCCGCAGGAACATTTTCGAAAAATTGCCAAATTTTGACCCTTTTATTTTTTGACATAACTAGTTACTATGGCTCTATAAGATAATGTCAGCACAATATATTTGCAAAAATGGCAATATTATAGCATAATATTTGAATTTTAAAAAGGGAAATTGTCGAAAAATGGCCAAATTTCGATCCTTTTATTTTTTGACATAACTAGTTACTACGGCCCTATAAGATGATGTTAGCACAATATATTTGCATAAATGGCAATATTATAGCATAATTTTTAAATTTTAAACAATGGAAATTTTGACATTATTTCGAAAAAAAATCCTATGGTCCCCCGCAGGGAAATTTTTCGAAAAATGCCCAAATTTCGACCCTTTTATTTCTTGACATAACTAGTTACTATGGCTCTATAAGATGATGTTAACACAATATATGTGCATAAATGGCAATATTATAGCCTAATTATAGTATAATATTGGAAATTGTTGCCATTTTTTGAAAAATTCCTATGGTCCCCGCAGGGAAATTTTCGAAAAATGGCCAAACTTCAAACCTTTAATTAGTCGCGTGGACGCGACTCTACAGTTCACTATGTCGGTCGATCGGTCTGTCTGTTGGTCCGGTATCACTTTGGGTTTTATCGCTTTTCTGTACTTTTTGAACTGTTTTGATGTACAGAAAAGTTTTAAAGTACATTACTTTTTGAAAGTTCATTTATTTCTGAGAGCACGATACTTATTGCTGTTGGCCTTGTTTTTTGACATAACTAGTTACTATGGCTCTATAAGATGATGTTAACACAATATATGTCCATAAATGGCAATATTATAGCATAATTATTTAATTTTAAAAAGTGGAAAATTTTTGCCATTTTTCGACAAAAAAAATCCTTTGGTCCCCCTCAAATTTCAACCCTTTTATTTTTTGACATAACTAGTTACTATGGCTCTATAAGATGATGTTAGCACAACATATTTGCATAAATGGCAATATTATAGCATAATTTTTTAATTTTAAACAATTTTTCGAAAAATGGCCAATTTTTCGAAAAATGGCCAAATTTCGACCCAACAGCGGGTGTTTCAGAATCCTAGAATAACGTGCAACGCTAGTGTTTTAATGTAACAGAAAAACACAGAAAAACTCACGAAACAGTCAAACACCAGTCAAACAGATCATAGACAGATCATAAACAGATCAGTCTTAAACAGATCATAAACATCAAAGTTTGTAGTTAGACCAGATTCAGCTCAGTCGAAAACAAGGAAAAATAGTGAAGTACAGAGCTCGAACAAAACACGTCCGTGCTCGACCACAGTTCGTTTTACATATATTACCTATATTTAGTCATCTGATAACATTTTTTACAACGCCGTTTATTTTTAATAGTTTTTTAAAATGCCTCTCTATTTACAACATTTGTGTACAAAAGAATAGAGATTTTACTGTGTAATTTGAACTATCCCCCCACTGATAAGAAAGTGCTTATTTTCAACAAGCTTGTGTAACACAAATAAAATCCCAAAAAATATGAAACATGGGGAAAGCTATAGATCGATAATTATTGGAATGTATGATCAATAGAAATGTTTTGCCCGCACCTGGCCTTTAAAACCGGGGAGATATCTGCACTTAAAACGGGGAGATATCTGTACTTAAAAACGGGGAGATATCTGTACTTAAAAACGGGGAGATATCTTTACTTAAAAACTGGGAGATATCTGTACTTAAAAACGGGTCGATTTCTTTACTTAAAAACGAGTCGATGTCTGTACGTAAAATTGGGGTCGATGTCTGTATGTAATTACGTGCGTAATGTTTTCGGTAATTCGTGCACTCACTGGAGTATTGTGGAGGACAAGGGATATCCCTACGAGGTCACAGTGATGGTGGATCACCTCTTGCCTTCACAGACACACACATGGGCAATTTAAAGGAGTTGCTGCGACTTATGGCAGAAAGTGATGAGTCGCTTAATGACCATTTAAGTAGTTGCGCTCGAAACGCCAGCTATATTTCTAAGACCACTAAAACTCAATTGCTCAACTGTCAGAGGACATTCAGCAACAACTTGTAAACAGAATAAAGGATAGTGGTGGTATATACGGATTGTCTGTAGATGAAGTCACAGACGTCAGTGCATGGGAACAACTAGAGGAATTACAAATAACAAAAGAAAACATACTAAAAAATAAGAAAGAAACACAAGACGCTTAAATTTGTCCTTACGTACCTCAGCACATTTCTCGAATATCTCCATTTTCCCACCACATTCTTTTACAAACATTTTTTTGGCATGCTGGCCAAAATGCACCAGGGCCGATTGTTCACCTTCCATCATGGCTGGTTGTCAATGTGGTGAGTACAAAGATTTTCCCATGTGTGTCACGCGTTGAGCATCAACATGTTTTGCTTGGCGGCAATGTTTCATTTATTTATTTCACTTTACAAATATATAAATATAAAGTGGAGGAGCCTAAAAGAAAGCAAAGCTTGTGGTGAATAGGCTCCTCGAAACAAATAATAAAATATAAATAATATAATACAATTAGAAACTGGGATTTCCAGTTAAGTCTGTCGTCAATAAATATACCAGGAAATTTTGTGTTGATTATTTGATTAATAGGAACGAACAGAAATCTACTCAGAATTTACGTACCGACATCGACCCCGTTTTTAAGTGCAGACAACGACCCCGTTTTTACGTACAGACATCGACCTAGTTTTTACGTACATACATCGACACCGATTTTACGTACAGACATCGACCCCGTTTTAACGTACAGACATCGAACCCGATTTTACGTACATACATCGACCCCGATTTTACGTACAGTCATCGACCAAGTTTTTACGTACAGACATCAACCTCGATTTTACGTACAGACATCGACCCCGATTTTACGTACAGACATCGACCCCGATTTTACGTACAGACATCGACCCGATTTTACGTACAGCCAGACATCGACCCCGTTTTGACAAACAGACATCGACCTAGTTTTACGTACCGACATCGACCTCGTTTTGACGTACAAACATCGACCCAGTTTTTACGTACAGGCATCGACCACGATTTTACGTACAGACAGCCACACCGATTTGACGTACATACATCGACCACGATTTTACGTACATACATCGACCCCGATTTTACGTACAGTCATTGACCAAGTTTTTACGTACAGAAATCGACCCCGATTTTACGTACAGAAATCGACCCCGATTTTACGTACAGACATCGACCCCAATTTTACGTACAGACATCGACCGGATTTTACGTACAGTTATCGACCCAGTTTTTACGTACAGACATCAACCTCGATTTGACGTACAGACATCGACCCCGATTTTACGTACAGCCATCAACCCCGTTTTTACGTACAGACATCGACCTAGTTTTGACGTACAGACATCGACCCCGTTTTGACATTCAGACATCGACTCTGTTTTTACGTACAGACATCGACCTAGTTTTTACGTACCGACATCGACTTCGATTTTACGTACAGACATCGACTCTGTTTTTACGTACAGACATCAACCTAGTTGTAGCGTACAGAAATCGACCCCATGTTGAGGTACACACATCGACAACGTTTTTACGTACAGACATCGAACCCGATTTACCGTACAGGCATAGACTTCGATTTAACGTACAGACATCGACCCCGATTTTATGTACATACATCGACCCCGATTTTACGTACAGACATTAACCCCGATTTTACGTACAGACATCGACCCCGATTTTACGTACAGACATCGAACCCGATTTTACGTACATACATCGACCCCGATTTTACGTACAGTCATCGACCAAGTTTTTACATACAGACATCAACCTCGATTTTACATACAGACATCGACCACGTTTTTACGTACAGACATCGAACCCGATTTACCGTACAGGCATCGACTTCGATTTAACGTACAGTCATCAACCCAGTTTTTACGTACAGACATCAACCTCGAGTTTACGTACCGACATCGATCCCTATTTTACGTACATACATCGACCCAGATTTTACATATATACATCGACCCCTATTTTACGTACAGAGATCGACCCAGTTTTTACGTACAGACATCGACCCCGATTATACGTTCAGACATCGACCCCGATTTAACGTACATACATCGAACCCGATTTACCGTACAGGCATCGATTCCAATTTAACGTACAGACATCGACCCCGATTTTATGTACATACATCGACCCCGATTTTACGTACAGACATCGACCCCTATTTTACGTATAGACATCGACCCCATTTTTACGAACAGACATTGACCTAGTTTTTACGTACAGACATCGACCCTGATTTTACAAACAGACATCGACCTAGTTTTGACGTACATATATTGACTCCGTTTTTACGTACAGTCATCGACCTAGTTGTTACGTACAGACATCGACCCTGATTTTACATACAGACATCGACCCCGTTTTTACGTACCGACATCGACCTCAATTTTACGTACAGACAGCGACCCCGATTTTACTTACAGACATCGACCTAGTTTTAACGTACAGATATCGACCCCGTTTTGACTTACATACATCGACAGCGATTTTACGTAAAGACAACGACCCCGATTTCACGAACAGACATCGATCCCGTATTGACGTACAGACATCGACCCCGATTTTACGTACAGAGATCGACCCAGTTTTTACGTACAGACATCGACCCCGATTTTACGTACAGACATCGACCCCGATTTAAGGTACATACATCGAACCCGATTTGACATACATACATCGACCCCGATTTTACGTACAGTCATCGACCAAGTTTTTACGTACAGACATCAACATCAATTTTACATACAGACATTGACCCCGAATTTACGTACCGACATCTATCCCTATTTTACGTACATACATCGACCCCGATTTTACATACAGACATCGACCCCGATTTTATGTACATACATCGACCCCAATTTTACGTACATACATTGACCCCGATTTTACGTACAGACATTGACCCCGATTTTACGTACAGACATCGACCCGATTTTACGTACAGTCATCGACCCAGTTTTTACGTACAGACATCAACGTCGAGTTTACGTACCGACATGGATCCCTATTTTAGGTACATACATCGACCCCGATTTTACATATATACATCGACCCCTATTTTACGTACAGAGATCGATCCAGTTTTTACGTACAGACATCGACCCCGATTTTACGTTCAGACATCGACCCCGATTTAACGTACATACATCGAACCCGATTTACCGTACAGGCATCGATTCCGATTTAACGTACAGACATCAACCCCGATTTTATGTACATACATCGACCCCGATTTTACGTACAGACATCGACCCCTATTTTACGTATAGACATCGACCCCGTTTTTACGTACAGACATCGACCTAGTTTTTACGTACAGACATCGACCCTGATTTTACAAACAGACATCGACCTAGTTTTGACGTACATATATCGACTTCGTTTTTACGTACAGACATCGACCTAGTTTTTACGTACAGACATCGACCCTGATTTTACATACAGACATCGACCCCGTTTTTACGTACCGACATCGACCTCAATTTTACGTACAGACAGCGACCCCGATTTTACTTAAAGACATCGACCTAGTTTTAACGTACAGATATCGATCCCGTTTTGACTTACATACATCGACAGAGATTTTACGTAAAGACAACGACCCCGATTTCACGAACAGACATCGATCCCGTATTGACGTACAGACATCGACCCCTATTTTACGTACAGAGATCGACCCAGTTTTTACGTACAGACATCGACCCCGATTTTACGTACAGACATCGACCTAGTTTTTACGTACAGACATCGACCCTGATTTTACATACAGACATCGACCCCGTTTTTACGTACCGACATCGACCTCAATTTTACATACAGACAGCGACCCCGATTTTACTTACAGACATCGACCTAGTTTTAACGTACAGATATCGACCCCGTTTTGACTTACATACATCGACAGCGATTTTACGTAAAGACAACGACCCCGATTTCACGAACAGACATCGATCCCGTATTGACGTACAGACATCGACCCCGATTTTACGTACAGAGATCGACCCAGTTTTTACGTACAGACATCGACCCCGATTTTACGTACAGACATCGACCCCGATTTAAGGTACATACATCGAACCCGATTTGACATACATACATCGACCCCGATTTTACGTACAGTCATCGACCAAGTTTTTACGTACAGACATCAACATCGATTTTACATACAGACATCGACCCCGATTTGACGTACCGACATCTATCCCTATTTTACGTACATACATCGACCCCGATTTTACGTACAGACATCGACCCCGATTTTATGTACATACATCGACCCCGATTTTACGTACAGACATTGACCCCGATTTTACGTACAGACATTGACCCCGATTTTACGTACAGACATCGATCCCGTATTGACGTACAGACATCGACCCCTATTTTACGTACAGAGATCGACCCAGTTTTTACGTACAGACATCGACCCCGATTTTACGTACAGACATCGACCTAGTTTTTACGTACAGACATCGACCCTGATTTTACATACAGACATCGACCCCGTTTTTACGTACCGACATCGACCTCAATTTTATATACAGACAGCGACCCCGATTTTACATACAGACATCGACCTAGTTTTAACGTACAGATATCGACCCCGTTTTGACTTACATACATCGACAGCGATTTTACGTAAAGACAACGACCCCGATTTCACGAACAGACATCGATCCCGTATTGACGTACAGACATCGACCCCGATTTTACGTACCGAGATCGACCCAGTTTTTACGTACAGACATCGACCCCGATTTTACGTACAGACATCGACCCCGATTTAAGGTACATACATCGAACCCGATTTGACATACATACATCGACCCCGATTTTACGTACAGTCATCGACCAAGTTTTTACGTACAGACATCAACATCGATTTTACATACAGACATCGACCCCGATTTTACGTACCGACATCTATCCCTATTTTACGTACATACATCGACCCCGATTTTACGTACAGACATCGACCCCGATTTTATGTACATACATCGACCCCGATTTTACGTACAGACATTGACCCCGATTTTACGTACAGACATTGACCCCGATTTTACGTACAGACATCGACCCCGATTTTACGTACAGACATCGATCCCAATTTTACGTACAGACATCGACCCGATTTTACATACAGTCATCGACCCAGTTTTTACGTACAGACATCAACCTCGAGTTTACGTACCGACATGGATCCCTATTTTACGTACATACATCGACCCCGATTTTACATATATACATCGACCCCTATTTTACGTACAGAGATCGATCCAGTTTTTACGTACAGACATCGACCCCGATTTTACGTTCAGACATCGACCCCGATTTAACGTACATACATCGAACCCGATTTACCGTACAGGCATCGATTCCGATTTAACGTACAGACATCAACCCCGATTTTATGTACATATATTGACCCCGATTTTACGTACAGACATCGACCCCTATTTTACGTATAGACATCGACCCCGTTTTTACGTACAGACATCGACCTAGTTTTTACGTACAGACATCGACCCTGATTTTACAAACAGACATCGACCTAGTTTTGACGTACATATATCGACTCCGTTTTTACGTA
This sequence comes from Antedon mediterranea, assembly GCF_964355755.1. NCBI lineage: Eukaryota > Metazoa > Echinodermata > Crinoidea > Comatulida > Antedonidae > Antedon > Antedon mediterranea. Next base: position 11,981,549 of record NC_092676.1, on the reverse strand, counting down.
CAGACATCGACCTAGTTTTTACGTACAGACATCGACCCTGATTTTACATACAGACATCGACCCCGTTTTTAGGTACCGACATCGACCTCAATTTTACGTACAGACAGCGACCCCGATTTTACTTACAGACATGGACCTAGTTTTAACGTACAGATATCGACCCCGTTTTGACTTACATACATCGACAGCGATTTTACGTAAAGACAACGACCCCGATTTCACGAACAGACATCGATCCCGTATTGACGTACAGACATCGACCCCTATTTTACGTACAGAGATCCACCCAGTTTTTACGTACAGACATCGACCCCGATTTTACGTACAGACATCGACCCCGATTTAACGTACATACATCGAACCCGATTTGACATAGATACATCGACCCCGATTTTACGTACAGTCATCGACCAAGTTTTTACGTACAGACATCAACCTCGATTTTACGTACAGACATCGACCCCGATTTTACGTACAGACATCTATCCCTATTTTACGTACATACATCGTTTGACATACATACATCGACCCCGATTTTACGTACAGTCATCGACCAAGTTTTTACGTACAGACATCAACCTCGATTTTACGTACAGACATCGACCCCGATTTTATTTACCGACATCTATCCCTATTTTACGTACATACATCGACCCCGATTTTACGTACAGACATCGACCCGATTTTACGTACAGACATCGAACCCGATTTTACGTACATACATCGACAGCGATTTTACGTAAAGACAACGACCCCGATTTCACGAACAGACATCGATCCCGTATTGACGTACAGACATCGACCCCTATTTTACGTACAGAGATTGACCCAGTTTTTACGTACAGACATTGACCCCGATTTTACGTACAGACATCGACCCCGATTTTACGTACAGTCATCGACCAAGTTTTTACGTACAGACATCAACCTCGATTATACGTACAGACATCGACCCCGATTTTACGTACATACATCGACCCCGATTTTACGTACAGACATCGACCCGATTTTATGTACAGATATCAACCTCGATTTTACGTAACGACATCTATCCCTATTTTACGTACAGCCATCAACCCCGTTTTTACGTACAGACATCGACCTAGTTTTGACGTACAGACATCGACCCCGTTTTGACATTCAGACATCGACTCTGTTTTTACGTACAGACATCGACCTAGTTTTTACGTACCGACATCGACTTCGATTTTACGTACAGACATCGACTCTGTTTTTACGTACAGACATCGACCTAGTTTTGGCGTACAGAAATCGACCCCATTTTGAGGTACACACATCGACAACGTTTTTACGTACAGACATCGAACCCGGTTTACCGTACAGGCATCGACTTCGATTTAACGTACAGACATCGACCCCGATTTTATGTACATATATCGACCCCGATTTTACGTACAGACATTAACCCCGATTTTACGTACAGACATCGACCCCGATTTTACGTACAGACATCGAACCCGATTTTACGTACATACATCGACCCCGATTTTACGTACAGTCATCGACCAAGTTTTTACATACAGACATCAACCTCGATTTTACGTACATACATCGACCACGTTTTTACGTACAGACATCGAACCCGATTTACCGTACAGGCATCGACTTCGATTTAACGTACAGTCATCAACCCAGTTTTTACGTACAGACATCAACCTCGAGTTTACGTACCGAAATCGATCCCTATTTTACGTACATACATCGACCCAGATTTTACATATATACATCGACCCCTATTTTACGTACAGAGATCGACCCAGTTTTTACGTACAGACATCGACCCCGATTATACGTTCAGACATCGACCCCGATTTAACGTACATACATCGAACCTGATTTACCGTACAGGCATCGATTCCAATTTAACGTACAGACATCGACCCCGATTTTATGTACATACATCGACCCCGATTTTACGTACAGACATCGACCCCTATTTTACGTATAGACATCGACCCCATTTTTACGAACAGACATTGACCTAGTTTTTACGTACAGACATCGACCCTGATTTTACAAACAGACATCGACCTACTTTTGACGTACATATATCGACTCCGTTTTTACGTACAGACATCGACCTAGTTTTTACGTACAGACATCAACCCTGATTTTACATACAGACATCGACCCCGTTTTTACGTACCGACATCGACCTCAATTTTACGTACAGACAGCGACCCCGATTTTACTTACAGACATCGACCTAGTTTTAAAGTACAGATATCGACCCCGTTTTGACTTACATACATCGACAGCGATTTTACGTAAAGACAACGACCCCGATTTCACGAACAGACATCGATCCCGTATTGACGTACAGACATCGACCCCGATTTTACGTACCGAGATCGACCCAGTTTTTACGTACAGACATCGACCCCGATTTTACGTACAGACATCGACCCCGATTTAAAGTACATACATCGAACCCGATTTGACATACATACATCGACCCCGATTTTACCTACAGTCATCGACCAAGTTTTTACGTACAGACATCAACATCGATTTTACATACAGACATCGACCCCGAATTTACGTACCGACATCTATCCCTATTTTACGTACATACATCGACCCCGATTTTACGTACAGACATCGACCCCGATTTTATGTACATACATCGACCCCAATTTTACGTACAGACATTGACCCCGATTTTACGTACAGACATCGACCCCCGATTTTACGTACAGACATCGACCCCGATTTTACGTACAGACATCGACCCCGAATTTTACGTACAGACATCGACCCGATTTTACGTACAGTCATCGACCCAGTTTTTACGTACAGACATCAACCTCGAGTTTACGTACCGACATGGATCCCTATTTTACGTACATACATCGACCCCGATTTTACATATATACATCGACCCCTATTTTACGTACAGAGATCGATCCAGTTTTTACGTACAGACATCGACCCCGATTTTACGTTCAGACATCGACCCCGATTTAACGTACATACATCGAACCCGATTTACCGTACAGGCATCGATTCCGATTTAACGTACAGACATCAACCCCGATTTTATGTACATACATCGACCCCGATTTTACGTACAGACATCGACCCCTATTTTACGTATAGACATCGACCCCATTTTTACGTACAGACATCGACCTAGTTTTTACGTACAGACATCGACCCTGATTTTACAAACAGACATCGACCTAGTTTTGACGTACATATATCGACTCCGTTTTTACGTACAGACATCGACCTAGTTTTTACGTACAGACATCGACCCTGATTTTACATACAGACATCGACCCCGTTTTTACGTACCGACATCGACCTCAATTTTACGTACAGACAGCGACCCCGATTTTACTTAAAGACATCGACCTAGTTTTAACGTACAGATATCGATCCCGTTTTGACTTACATACATCGACAGAGATTTTACGTAAAGACAACGACCCCGATTTCACGAACAGACATCGATCCCGTATTGACGTACAGACATCGACCCCTATTTTACGTACAGAGATCGAACCAGTTTTTACGTACAGACATCGACCCCGATTTTACGTACAGACATCGACCTAGTTTTTACGTACAGACATCGACCCTGATTTTACATACAGACATCGACCCCGTTTTTACGTACCGACATCGACCTCAATTTTACATACAGACAGCGACCCCGATTTTACTTACAGACATCGACCTAGTTTTAACGTACAGATATCGACCCCGTTTTGACTTACATACATCGACAGCGATTTTACGTAAAGACAACGACCCCGAATTCACGAACAGACATCGATCCCGTATTGACGTACAGACATCGACCCCGATTTTACGTACAGAGATCGACCCAGTTTTTACGTACAGACATCGACCCCGATTTTACGTACAGACATCGACCTAGTTTTTACGTACAGACATCGACCCTGATTTTACATACAGACATCGACCCCGTTTTTACGTACCGACATCGACCTCAATTTTACATACAGACAGCGACCCCGATTTTACTTACAGACATCGACCTAGTTTTAACGTACAGATATCGACCCCGTTTTGACTTACATACATCGACAGCGATTTTACGTAAAGACAACGACCCCGAATTCACGAACAGACATCGATCCCGTATTGACGTACAGACATCGACCCCGATTTTACGTACAGAGATCGACCCAGTTTTTACGTACAGACATCGACCCCGATTTTACGTACAGACATCGACCCCGATTTAAGGTACATACATCGAACCCGATTTGACATACATACATCGACCCCGATTTTACGTACAGTCATCGACCAAGTTTTTACGTACAGACATCAACATCGATTTTACATACAGACATCGACCCCGATTTTACGTACCGACATCTATCCCTATTTTACATACATACATCGACCCCGATTTTAAGTACAGACATCGACCCCGATTTTATGTACATACATCGACCCCGATTTTACGTACAGACATTGACCCCGATTTTACGTACAGACATTGACCCCGATTTTACGTACAGACATCGACCCCGATTTTACGTACAGACATCGACCCCAATTTTACGTACAGACATCGACCCGATTTTACGTACAGTCATCGACCCAGTTTTTACGTACAGACATCAACCTCGAATTTACGTACCGACATGGATCCCTATTTTACGTACATACATCGACCCCGATTTTACATATATACATCGACCCCTATTTTACGTACAGAGATCGATCCAGTTTTTACGTACAGACATCGACCCCGATTTTACGTTCAGACATTGACCCCGATTTAACGTACATACATCGAACCCGATTTTACGTACATGCATCGACCCTGATTTTACGTACAGACATCGACCTAGTTTTGACGTACATACATCGACACAGATTTTACGCAAAGATATCGACTCCGATTTCACGTACAGACATCGACCACGTTTTTACGTGCAGACATCAACACAGTTTTTACGTACAGACAGCGACACCGTTTTACGTACCGATTACGACCCCGATTTTACATACAGAAATCAACCTAGTTTTTAGGTACAGACATCGACACTGATTTTACGTACAGACATCGACCCCTATTTTACGTACAGACATCGACCTAGTTTTTACATACATACATCGACCCCGTTTTTACATACACATATACATCGACCTCGATTTGACGTATAGACATCGACCCCGATTTTACGTGCAGACATCGAACCCGTTTTTACGTACAGGTATCGACAATGATTTTACGTACAGACATCGACCTAGTTTTGAACTACAGACATCGACCACGTTTTTACGTACAGACATCGACCCTGATTTAACGTACAGACATGTACCGCGATTTTACGTACATACATCGACCACAAATCAACGTAGAGACATCGACCCCGATTTTACGTACAGACATCGACAATGATTTTACGTACAGACATTGACCTAGTTTTGACCTACATACATCGACCTAGTTTTCACGCACAGACATCGACCCTGTTTTTACATACAGACATCGATCTAGTTTTTTACGTACAGAGATCGACCTAGTTTTTACGCAAGACATCGACCCCGTATTTACGTACAGACATCGACCTAGTTTTTACGTACATACATCGACTCCGTTTAACGTACCAACATCGACCCCGTTTTTACGTACAGATATCGACTCCGTTTTTACGTAAAGACAGCGACCCCGATTTTAGGTACCGACAGCGACCCTGATTTTACGTACAGACATCAACCCCGTTTTGAGTTACAGACATCGACACCGATTTTACGAAAAGACAACGATCCCGATTTCACGTACAGACATCGACCCCGGTTTTATGTACATACATCAACCCCGATTTTACGTGCATACATCGACCCCGATTTTACGTACAGACATTGACCCAGTTTTTACGTACAGACATTGACCCAGTTTTTACGTACAGACATCGACACCTTTTTACGTACAGACATCGACCTAGTTTTTACGTACTGACATCGACTTCGATTTTATGTACATACTTTGACATCTATTTTACGTACAGACATCGACCTCATTTTACATACAGACATCGACCCCGATTTTACGTACAGACAACGACCTAATTTTTACGTAAAGACATCGACCCTGATTTTACGTACAGACATCGATCTTGTTTTTACGTACCGACATCGACCTCAATTTTACGTACAGACATCGACCCCGATTTTACGTACATACATCGACCCCAATTTTACGTACAGACATTGACCTCGATTTTACGAACAGACATCGAGCCCGTATTTACGTACAAGCATCGACCCCGATTTTACGTACAGACATCGATCCCGATTTTACGTACATACATCGACCCCTATTTTACGTACAGAGATCGACCCAGTTTTTACGTACAGACATCGACCCCGATTTTATGTACAGACATCGACCCCGATTTAACGTACATACATCGAACCCGTTTTTACATAGAGACATCGACTCTGTTTTTACGTACAGACATCGACCTAGTTTTTACGTACCGACATCGACCTCAATTTCACGTACAGACATCGACCCCGATTTTACATACATACATCGACCCTGATTTTACGTACAGACATCGACCTCGATTTTATGTACAGTCATCGACCTAGTTTTGACGTACATACATCGACACAGATTTTACGCAAAGATATCGACTCCGATTTCACGTACAGACATCGACCACGTTTTTACGTGCAGACATCAACACAGTTTTTACGTACAGACAGCGACACCGTTTTACGTACCGATTACGACCCCGTTTTTACATAGAGACATATACTCTGTTTTTACGTACAGACATCGACCTAGTTTTTACGTACCGACATCGACCTCAATTTTACGTACAGACATCGACCCCGATTTTACGTACATACATCGACCCCGATTTTACGTACAGACATTGACCTCGATTTTACGTACATGCATCGACCCCGATTTTACGTACAGACATCGACCTAGTTTTGACGTACATACATCGACACAGATTTTACGCAAAGATATCGACTCCGATTTCACGTACAGACATCGACCACGTTTTTACGTGCAGACATCAACACAGTTTTTACGTACAGACAGCGACACCGTTTTACGTACCGATTACGACCCCGATTTTACATACAGAAATCAACCTAGTTTTTAGGTACAGACATCGACACTGATTTTACGTACAGACATCGACCCTATTTTACGTACAGACATCGACCTAGTTTTTACATACATACATCGACCCCGTTTTTACATACACATATACATCGACCTCGACTTGACGTATAGACATCGGCCCCGATTTTACGTGCAGACATCGAACCCGTTTTTACGTACAGGTATCGACAATGATTTTACGTACAGACATCGACCTAGTTTTGAACTACAGACATCGACCACGTTTTTACGTACAGACATCGACCCTGATTTTACGTACAGACATGTACCTCGATTTTACGTACATACATCGACCACAAATCAACGTAGCGACATCGACCCCGATTTTACGTACAGACATCGACAATGATTTTACGTACAGACATCGACCTAGTTTTAACCTACATACATCGACCTAGTTTTCACGCACAGACATCGACCCTGTTTTTACATACAGACATCGATCTAGTTTTTTACGTACAGAGATCGACCTAGTTTTTACGCAAGACATCGACCCCGTATTTACGTACAGACATCGACCTAGTTTTTACGTACATACATCGACTCCGTTTAACGTACCAACATCGACCCCGTTTTTACGTACAGACATCGACTCCGTTTTTACGTAAAGACAGCGACCCCGATTTTACGTACCGACAGCGACCCTGATTTTACGTACAGACATCAACCCCGTTTTGAGTTACAGACATCGACACCGATTTTACGAAAAGACAACGATCCCGATTTCACGTACAGACATCGACCCCGATTTTATGTACATACATCAACCCCGATTTTACGTGCATACATCGACCCCGATTTTACGTACAGACATTGACCCAGTTTTTACGTACAGACATTGACCCAGTTTTTACGTACAGACATCGACACCTTTTTACGTACAGACATCGACCTAGTTTTTACGTACTGACATCGACTTCGATTTTACGTGCATACTTTGACATCTATTTTACGTACAGACATAGACCTCATTTTACATACAGACAACGATCCCGATTTTACATTCAGACATCGACACCAATTTTACGCAAAGACAACGACCCCGATTTCACGAATAGATATCGATTCCGTATTTACGTACAGACATCAACCTAGTATTTACGTACAGACATCGACTACGATTTTACGTACCGACATCGACCCTCTTTTTACATACAGACATCGATCCCATATTTACTTACAGACATCGACTTAGTTTCTACATACAAACATCGACCCCGATTTTACGTACATACATCGACCCCGATTTTACGTACAGACATCGACTCCGATTTTACGTACATACATCGACCCGATTTTACGTACAGTCATCGACCCAGTTTTTAAGTACATACATCAACCTCGATATTACGTACAGACATTGACCCCGATTTTACGTACATACATCGACCCCGATTTTAGATACATACATCGACTCCTATTTTACACACAGACAGCGACCCCGATTTTACGTACAGACATCGACCTAGTTTTGACGTACAGATATCTACCCCGTTTTGACGTACAGACATCGACACCAATTTTACGCAAAGACAACGACCCTGATTTCACGAATAGACATCGATCCCGTATTTACGTACAGACATCGATCCAGTATTTACTTACAGACATCGACCTAGTTTCTACGTGCAAACATCGATCCCAATTTAACGTACATATATCGATCCCTATTTTACGTACATACATCGACTCCGATTTTACGTACATACATTGACCCGATTTTACGTACAGTCGTCGACTCCTATTTTACGTACAGACATGGACCCCGATTTTACGTACAGACATCGATCCCGTATGTACGTGCAGACATCGATCCCGTATTTACTTACAGACATCGACCTAGTTTCTACGTACAAACATCGATCCCGATTTAACGTACATACATCGACCCCGATTTTACGTACATACATCGATCCCGATTTTACGTACATACATCGACCACGATTTTACGTACAGACATCGACCCCGATTTTACGTAAATAGATCGACCCGATTTTACGTACAGTCATCGACCCAGTTTTTACGTACAGACATCGACCCCGATTTTTCGTACAGGCATCGACTCCGATTTAACGTACAAACATCGATCCCGATTTTATGTATACACATCGACCCCGATTTTACGTACATACATCGACCCCGATTTTACGTACATACATCGACTCCAAATTTACGTACAGACATCGACCCCGATTTTACGTACAGACATCGACCCCGATTTTACGTACAGACAATGACCCTAATTTTTACGTAAAGACATCGACCCTGATTTTACATACAGACATCGACCTATTTTTGACGTACAGACATCGACCCCGTTTTTATATACATATATCGACTCCGTTTTTACGTACAGACATCGACCTAGTTTTTACGTACTGACATCAACCTCGATTTTAAGTACATACATCAACCTCGATATTACGTACAGACATTGACCCCGATTTTACGTACATACATCGACCCCGATTTTACATACATACATCGACTCCTATTTTACATACATACAGCGACCCCGATTATACGTACAGGCATCGACTCCGATTTAACGTACAAACATCGATCCCGATTTTATGTATACACATCGACCCCGATTTTACGTACATACATCGACCCCGATTTTACGTACATACATCGACCCCAAATTTACGTACAGACATCGACCCCGATTTTACGTACAGACATCGACCCCGATTTTACGTAAAGACATCGACCTAGTTTTGACGTACAGACATCGACCCCGTTTTTACATACATATATCGACTCCGTTTTTACGTACAGACATCGACCTAGTTTTTACGTACCGACATCAACCTCGATTTTACGTAGAGACATTGACCCCGATTTTACGTACATACATTGACCTCGATTTTAGGTACAGACATCGACCCCGATTTTACGTACAGACATCGATCTAGTTTTGACGTACAGACATCGACCCCGATTTCACGAACAGACATCGATCCCGTATTTACGTACAGACATCGATCTCGTATTGACGTACAGACATCGACCCCGTTTTTACGTACAGACATCGACCCGATTTTACGTACAGTCGTCGACCCAGTTTTTAAGTTCATACATCAACCTCGATATTACGTACATACATTGACCCCGATTTTACGTACATACATCGACCCCGATTTTACATACATACATCGACTCCTATTTTACGTACAGACAGCGACCTAGTTTTGACGTACAGACATCGACCTAGTTTTGACGTACAGATATCTACCCCGTTTTGACGTACAGACATCGACACCAATTTTACGCAAAGACAACGACCCCGATTTCACGAATAGACATCGATCCCGTATTTACGTACAGACATCGATCCAGTATTTACTTACAGACATCGACCTAGTTTCTACGTGCAAACATCGATCCCGATTTAACGTACATATATCGATCCCGATTTTACGTACATACATCGACTCCGATTTTACGTACATACATTGACCCGATTTTACGTACAGTCGTCGACTCATATTTTACGTACAGACATCGACCCCGATTTTACGTACAGACATAGATCCCGTATGTACGTACAGACATCGATCCCGTATTTACTTACAGACATCGACCTAGTTTCTACGTACAAACATCGATCCCGATTTAACGTACATACATCGACCCCGATTTTACGTACATACATCGACCCCGAGTTTACGTACATACATCGACCACGATTTTACGTACAGACATCGACCCCGATTTTACGTAAATACATCGACCCGATTTTACATACAGTCATCGACCCAGTTTTTACGTACAGACATCGAACCCGATTTTCCGTACAGGCATCGACTCCGATTTAACGTACAAACATCGATCCCGATTTTATGTATACACATCGACCCCGATTTTACGTACATACATCGACCCCGATTGTACGTACATACATCGACCCCAAATTTACGTACAGACATCGACCTCGATTTTACGTACAGACATCGACCCCGATTTTACGTTCAGACATCGACCCCGATTTAACGTACATACATCGAACCCGATTTACCGTACAGGCATCGATTCCGATTTAACGTACAGACATCAACCCCGATTTTATGTACATACATCGACCCCGATTTTACGTACAGACATCGATCTAGTTTTGACGTACAGACATTGACCCCGATTTCACGAACAGACATCCATCCCGTATTTACGTACAGACATCGATCTCGTATTTACGTACAGACATCGACCCCGTTTTTACGTACAGACATCGACCCGATTTTACGTACAGTCGTCGACCCAGTTTTTAAGTTCATACATCAACCTCGATATTACGTACAGACATTGACCCCGATTTTACGTACATACATTGACCCCGATTTTACATACATACATCGACTCCTATTTTACGTACAGACAGCGACCTAGTTTTGACGTACAGACATCGACCTAGTTTTGACGTACAGATATCTACCCCGTTTTGACGTACAGACATCGACACCAATTTTACGCAAAGACAACGACCCCGATTTCACGAATAGACATCGATCCCGTATTTACGTACAGACATCGATCCAGTATTTACTTACAGACATCGACCTAGTTTCTACGTGCAAACATCGATCCCGATTTAACGTACATATATCGATCCCGATTTTACGTACATACATCGACTCCGATTTTACGTACATACATTGACCCGATTTCACGTACAGTCGTCGACTCATATTTTACGTACAGACATCGACCCCGATTTTACGTACAGACATAGATCCCGTATGTACGTACAGACATCGATCCCGTATTTACTTACAGACATCGACCTAGTTTCTACGTACAAACATCGATCCCGATTTAACGTACATACATCGACCCCGATTTTACGTACATACATCGACCCCGAGTTTACGTACATACATCGACCACGATTTTACGTACAGACATCGACCCCGATTTTACGTAAATACATCGACCCGATTTTACATACAGTCATCGACCCAGTTTTTACGTACAGACATCGAACCCGATTTTCCGTACAGGCATCGACTCCGATTTAACGTACAAACATCGATCCCGATTTTATGTATACACATCGACCCCGATTTTACGTACATACATCGACCCCGATTGTACGTACATACATCGACCCCAAATTTACGTACAGACATCGACCTCGATTTTACGTACAGACATCGACCCCGATTTTAAGTACAGACATCGACCTAATTTTTACGTAAAGACATCGACCCTGATTTTACATACAGACATCGACCTAGTTTTGACGTACAGACATCGACCCCGTTTTTACATACATATATCGACTCCGCTTTTACGTACAGACATCGACCTAGTTTTTACGTACCGACATCAACCTCGATTTTATGTAGAGGCATTGACCCCGATTTTACGTACATACATCGACCTCGATTTTAGGTACAGACATCGACCCCGATTTTACGTACAGACATCGATCTAGTTTTGACGTACAGACATCGACCCCGATTTCACGAACAGACATCGATCCCGTATTTACCTACAGACATCGATCTCGTATTTACGTACAGACATCGACCCCGTTTTTACGTACAGACATCGACCCTGATTTTACGTACATACATCGACCCCGATTTTACGTACATACGTTGATCCCTATTTTACGTACAGAAATCGACTCCGTTTAACGTACCGACATCGACCCCGATTTTATATACAGACATCGACCTAGTTTTGACGTACAGACATCGACCTAGTTTTTACGTACATACATCGGCCTAGTTTTTACTTACAGACCTCGACATAGTTTTTATGCAATGACAGCGACCCCGACTTTACGTACAGATATGGACCCCGATTTTACGTACAGACATCGACCCAGTTTTTACGTACAGACATCGACCACGTTTTTACGTACAGCCATCGACCCCGTTTTTACGTGCAGACATCGACCCCGTTTTTACGTACAGACATCGACCTAGTTTTTAACTACAGACATCGACATCGACCCTGATTTTACGTATAGACATGTACCTCGATTTTACGTACATACATGGACTTAGTTTTTACGCACAGCATCGACCCTGATTTTACATATATTCATCTACCTAGTTTTGACGTACAGACATCGACCCCGTTTTTACATACAGTTATCGAATCCGATTTTACGCACAGACATCGACCCCGATTTCACGTGCAGACACCGACCCCGTTTTTACGTACAGCAAAGATCTTATATACTAAAGACGTGACACTACCCGCGTTTACGCGTAACACTTTAGAAGCGTCAAATTATAGTGCGCCCCCTCGCTTAAACAAGTAACGAACCAAATATCTTATATACTAAAGATGGGACACACTCGGTATTTTACGTGCAATTCATGTAACACACATGGAGCTCATTTTATAGGGCGTCCTCTCGCTCAAACAAGTAGATTTATGGATCAGATATGTCTACTGTATTGTAACTGAATACTCAATTTTTTTCATCACAATAATTGCGGTAATGTGCGATTAAATTATAATGATAGACTTATTTACTGTACTTTGTATATCTCTATTTGTTTTAATTACTGAATATTGTTGTTATTATTGAATGTTTATCATCATCCTCAAAATCATCATCTAAGAGTAATCATCACTCACATCCGCACTACTACTTATTTATGCGAGTCGGCTATGGTATTAACACTAAGCGCATCGTATTCCGTTTTTGTTCTTGATGTTTTCTTCTTTTTCATCCAGCAGCAAAACAGTGCAGATTAGGAACATATATTAGTCAAAACAGTGTGTTATAAACAATTAAAAAAGAACAAGAAGTCACTTTTTAAAATCACTACTTCGACTATTTTATTACAGTAATTTTTCGGAATATATTTATAAACAATCATAGGCTTAAGCCTACAGTCATGACATGAAACAGATTATGATAGTCAATTCTGAGATAATTCATACTAGGCCTACTGTATTATGTACCCATCATTCGCCATGACATTCATTTATTATTATAATTTATTTAAAACCTGAGATAACAATTAGTTATTTTATAGTAGTCTCAGTTTAACATTAACTCAATAACTATTGTGAAATGATGCACGGGCCACCGAGAGGAAATATAATAAATGTAGAAACATTGAAATAAAATCATCATATTTACAATTATTCATCATACCAGACCGTCGTAATGATCATCATTTCTAGCCGATAATGCACAGACCGGGGGGCGCGTACAGACCTCCTACAACTTTACCATACCTCCCTCCACTTTTTCTCTTTTAATTCATTGTTTGTTAACCATACAAACTTTGGCGCGAATACTCAATCCCTAAAGAATACTGCGATCGTCACGCAAAAGTTCGTTACTTGTTTAAGCGAGGGGGCGCACTATAATTTGACGCTTCTAAAGTGTTACGCGTAAACGCGGGTAGTGTCACATCTTTAGTATATAAGATCTTTGTAACGAACTTTTGCGTGACGATCGCAGTATTCTTGAGTATTCGCGCCAAAGTTTGTATGGTTAACAAACAATGAATTAAAAGAGAAAAAGTGGAGGGATGTACTGTGCTGCAATTAATTGTAAAAGCAATTCAAAGGCCAACCCAGAACTTAAGTTTTACAATTTTCCCAAAGACAAGAACAGGTAAATTTATGTAATTAAATAAGTAGCCTACATCTTAACATCTATATTATAAGTGAGAGAGTTTTTCTGTCTGTTTGTCTGTCTGTTTGTTTGTTCGTTATACAAAATGTTGTTACTGCACATAATCTTACATATGGGGTATCAAAATGACCGAAATTGTACCGGGAATGTTCTAAGCTATATTTTAACATCATTTCACCAAGTTAGGGACCAAAATGTGGTCAAAACCCCCACTTTCGATGTTTGTTCGTTATACAAATTTCTGTTTCTGCACGTAACCATACGTATGGGGTATCAAAATGATGGCAATTGTACCCGGAAGGTTTTAAACTACATTTAAAAAAATTCCCCCGACTCCTGGGGTTTTTGTGGGAGGGGTGGGTGGTGTGGTGGTTTGTGATGTCACATTTTTTTGTCACCCTCATACCCCATCCCACCTTATTGATAACACCATTTCTATCTCATCCGTTTCTCAACGTTATCAGTTTCAACTTGGTTGTCTCGCCTATCGGGCTTCCATCAATACCGTTCCGGATTACATCATTCGCATGTTAACCAGGACTCAGCCCGGAGGTCGACCTCTGTACGCGCCCGGTCTGTGCATTATCGGCTAGAAATGATGATCATTACTACGGTCTGGTATGATGATTGAATAATTGTAAATATGATGATTTTATTTCAATGTTTCTACATTTTTTATATTTCCTCTGGGTGGACCCATGCATCATTTCGCAATAGTTATTGAGTTAATTTTAAACTGAGACTACTATAACATAACTAATTGTTATCTCAGGTTTTAAATAAATTATAATAATAAGTGAATGTCATGGCGAATGATGGGTACATGTATGCCTAGTATGAATTGTCTCAGAATTGACTATCATAATCTGTTTCATCATGCCTGTAGGCTTAAGCCTATGATTGTGTATAAATATATTCCGAAAAATTACTGCAATAAAATAGTCGAAGTAGTGATTTTAAAAAGTGACTTCTTGTTCTTTTTTAATTGTTTATAACACACTATTTTACTAATATATTTTCCTAATCTGCACTGTTTTGCTGCTGGATGAAAAAGAACACATCAAGAACAAAAACGGAATACGATGCGCTTAGTGTTAATACCAGAGCCGACTCGCATAAATAAGTAGTAGTGATGTGAGTGATGATTACTCCTAGATGATGATTTTGAGGATGATGATAAACATTCAATAATAACAACAATATTCAGTAATTAAAACAAATAGAGATATACAAAGTACAGGAAATAAGTCTATCATTATAATTTAATCGCACATTACCGTAATTATTGTGATGAAAAAAATTGAGTATTCAGTTACAATACAGTAGACATCTGATCCATAAATCTACATGTTTGAGCGAGAGGGCGCCCTATGAAATGAGCTCCATGTGTGTTACATGAATTGCACGAACAAATCCGAGAGTGTCCCATCTTTAGTATATAAGATCTTTGACGTACAGGCATCGACCTCGATTTAATGTATAGACATCGACCCCGATTTTATGTACAGACATCGGCCTAGTTTTTATGTACAGACATCGACCTAGTTTTTACGTACCGACATCGACCTCAATTTTACGTGCAGACATCGACCCCGATTTTACGTACAGACATCGACCTAGCTTTGAACTACAGACATCAACTGCGTTTTTACGTACATACATCGACCCCAATTTTAAGTACAGATATCGACCCAGTTTTTTCGTACAGACATCGACCCCATTTTTACGTACAGACATCGACCTAGTTTTGAACTACAGACATCGACTCCGTTTTTACGTACAGACATCGACCCTGACTTTACATACAGAAATGTACCCCGATTTTAAGTACAGACATCGACCCCGATTTTACGTATAGACATCGACCTTGATTTAACGTACAGACATTGAACCCGTTTTTACGTGCAGACATCGATCCCGTTTTTACGTACATAAACCGACCACGATTTAACGTAGAGACATCGACCCCGATTTTACGTACAGACATCGACAATGATTTTACGTACAGACATAGACCTAGTTTTGACCTACAGACATCGACTTAGTTTTGACCTACAGACATCGACACCGGTTTTACGTACAGACATCGACCCTGATTTTACATACAGACATCAACCTAGTTTTGACGTACAGACATCGGCCCCGTTTTGGAGACGTTTTAGACCATTTTGTGCATTTCTTGTTTTTTACGTACAGAGATCGACCTAGTTTTTACGTACCGATATCGACCCCGATTTTACGTGCAGACAGTGACCCCGATTTTACATCGACCTAGTTTTGACGGACATATATCGACCCCATTTTGACGTACAGACATCGACACCGATTTTACGTGCAGACATCGACCCCGATTTTACGTACAGACATCGACCACGTACTTACATCGACCTAGTTTTTACGTACATACATTGACTCCGTTTAATGTACCGTCATCGACCCCGTTTTTACGTACAGATATCGACTCCGTTCTTACGTAAAGACATCGACCTCGATTTTACGTACAGACAGCGACTCCGATTTTACGTACAGACATCGATCCCGTTTTAACGTACAGACAGCGACACCGATTTTACGCAAAGACAACGACCCCGATTTCTCACAAAAAACATCAAAGTGTACAGAATAGCTTTAAATCGCATTTGAAGACGTTTTAGACCATTTTGTGATTTTCGAAAAAACATGTTAACATAAAAACATCAAAGTGTACAGAATAGCTTCAAATCGCATTTGGAGACGTTTTAGAACATTTTGTGCATTTCGATGAAACTTGGTTACAAAAAAACATCAAAGTGCTTAAAATCACATTAGAAACCGTTTTAGACCATTTTGAGCATTTCGATGTAATTTTTCACACAAAAACATCAAAGTGCACAAAATAGCTTAATATCGTATTTAAAAACGTTTTAGACCATTTTGAGCATTTCGACAAAACTTTTTCACACAAAACATAAAAGTGTACAGATTAGCTCCAAATCGCATTTGGAGAGGTTTTAGACCAATTTGTGATTTTTGAAAATAAACTTCTTAACATAAAAACACCAAAGTGCTTAGAATAGCTTCAAAACGCATTTGGAGACGTTTTAGACCATTTTGTGCATTTCAATGAAACTTGGTTACACAAAAACATCAAAGTGCTTAAAATCACATTTGAAACCGTTTTAGACCATTTTGAGCATTTCGACAAAACTTTTCACACAAAAATATCAAAGTGCACAAAATAGCTTAATGTGGTATTTGAAAACGTTTTAGATCATTTTAAGCATTTCGACAAAACCTTTTCACACAAAACATCAAAGTGTACAGAATAGCTTCAAATTGCATTTGGAGAGGTTTTAGACCATTTTGTGCATTTCGATGAAACTTGGTTACACAAAAACATCAAAGTGCTTAGAATCAATCACAATAGAAACCGTTTTAGACCATTTTGAGCATTTCGAAAAAAACTTTTCACACAAAAACATCAAAGTGCACAAAATAGCTTAATATGGTATTTAAAAACGTTTTAGACCATTTGAGCATTTCGACAAAACTTTTTCACACAAAACATCAAAGTGTACAGAATAGCTTCAAATCGCATTTGGAGACGTTTTAGACCATTTTGTGCATTTCGAAAAAACTTGGTTACACAAAAACATAAAAGTGCTTAAAATCACATTATAAACCGTTTTAGACCATTTTGAGCATTTCGAAAAAACTTTTCACACAAAAACATCAAAGAGCACAAAATAGCTTAATTTCGTATTTAAAAACGTTTTAGACCATTTTGAGCATTTCGACAAACCTTTTTCACACAAAACATCAAAGTTTACATAATAGCTTTAAATCGCGTTTGGAGACGTTTTAGACCATTCTGTGCATTTCGATGAAACTTGGTTACACAAAAACATTAAAGTGCTTAAAAAATCACATTAGAAACCGTTTTAGACCATTTTGAGCATTTCGATAAAACTTTTCACACAAAAACATCAAAGTGCACAAAATAGCTTAATATGGTATTTAAAAACGTTTTAGACCATTTTGAGCATTTCGACAAAACTTTTTCACACAAAACATCAAAGTGTACAGAATAGCTTCTAATCGCATTTGGAAACGTTTTTGACCATTTTGTGATTTTCGAAAAAAACTAGTTAACATAAAAATACCAAAGTGCTAATAATTATTTCAAATCGCATTTGGAGACGTTTTAGACCATTTTGTGCATTTCGAAGAAACTTGGTTACACAAAAACATCAAAGTGCTTAGAATCACAATAGAAACCGTTTTAGACCATTTTGAGCATTTCGAAAAAACTTTTCACACAAACATCAAAGTGCACAAAATAGCTTAATATGGTATTAAAAAACGTTTTAGACCATTTGAGCATTTCGACAAAACTTTTTCACACAAAACATCAAAGGGCACAAAATAGCTTAATTTCGTATAAATTTTGGTAATTTTTCGAAAAAATTCCTGTGGTCCCCAGCAGGAACATTTTTCGAAAAATAGCCAAATTTAACACAATATATGTGCATAAATGGCAATATTATAGCATAATTATAGAATTTTAAAAATTGGAAATTTTGGCCATTTTTCGAAAAAATTCCTATGGTCCCCCAGAGGGAAATTTTCCAAAATTGGGAAAATTTCGACCCTTTTATTTTTTGACATAACTAGTTACGCTCTATAAGATGATGTTAACACAATATATGACCATAAATGGCAATTTTATAGCATAATTATTTAATTTTAAAAAGTGGAAATTTTTGCCATTTTCGACCCTTTTATATTTTGACATAAGTAGTTGCTATGGCTCTATAAGATGATGTTAGCACAATAAATTTGCATAAATTGCAATATTATAGCATAATTTTTTAATTTTAAACAATTGAAATTTTTCGAAAAATTGCCAAATTTTGACCCTTTTATTTTTTGACATAACTAGTTACTATGGCTCTATAAGATGATGTTAAGCATAATTTTTTAATTTTAAAGAATGGAAATTTTGACTATTTTTTGGAAAAAAGTCCCATGGTCCCCCACATGGAAATTTCAACCATTTTATTTTTTGACATAACTAGTTACTATGGTTCTATAAGATGATGTTAACACAATATATGTGAATAAATGACAATACTATAGCATAATTATTGAATTTAAAAAAATGGACATTTTGGCGATTTTTAGAAAAAATTCCTATGGTCCGCCGCAGGAAAATTTTCGAAAAATGGCCAAATTTTGACCCTTTTTTTTACATAACTAGTTACTATGTCTCTATAAGATGATGTTAGCACAATATATTTGCATAAATGGCAATATTATAGCATAATTTTCGAATTTTAAAAAGTGGAAATTTTTGCCATTTTTCAAAAAAATTCCTATGGTCCCCCGCATGTTAAAAAATGGCCAAATTTCGACCCTTTTATTTTTTAACATAACTAGTAACTATGACTCTATAAGATGATGTTAGCACAATATATTTACATAAATGGCAATATTATAGCATAATTATTGAATTTTAGAAAGTGGAAAATTTTAACATTTTTCGAAAAAAATCCTATAGTCCCCCGCAGGGAAATTTTCGAAAAATGGCCAAATTTCGACCCTTTTATTTTTAGACATAACTCGTTACTATGGCTCAATTAGATGACGTTAACACAATATACAGTCGATCAGCGAGAGAGATAGATCAGCGAGAGAGAGATAGATCAGCGAGAGAGAGATAGATCAGCGAGAGAGAGATAGATCAGCGAGGGAGAGATAGATCAGCGAGAGAGAGATAGATCAGCGAGAATGAGATAGATCAGCGAGAGAGAGGTAGATCAGCGAAAGAGAGATAGATCAGTTAGAGAGAGATAGATCAGCGAGAGAGAGATAGATCAGCGAGAGAGAGATAGATCAGCGAGAGAGAGATAGATCAGCGAGAGAGAGATAGATCAGCGAGAGAGAGATAGATCAGCGAGAGAGAGATAGATCAGCGAGAGACAGATAGATTAGCGAGAGACAGATAGATCAACGAGAGACAGATAGATCAGCGAGAGACAGATAGATCAGCGAGAGACAGATAGATCAGCGAGAGAGAGATAGATCTGCGAGAGACAGATAGATCAGCGAGAGAGAAATACATCAGCGAGAGAGAGATAGATCAGCGAGAGAGAGATAGATCAGCGAGAGAGACAGATCAGCGAGAGAGAGATAGATCAGCGAGAATGAGATAGATCAGCGAGAGAGAGGTAGATCAGCGAAAGAGAGATAGATCAGTTAGAGAGAGATAGATCAGCGAGAGAGAGATAGATCAGCGAGAGAGAGAGATAGATCAGCGAGAGAGAGATAGATCAGCGAGAGAGAGATAGATCAGCGAGAGAGAGATAGATCAGCGAGAGACAGATAGATTAGCGAGAGAGAGATAGATCAACGAGAGACAGATAGATCAGCGAGAGACAGATAGATCAGCGAGAGACAGATAGATCAGCGAGAGACAGATAGATCAGCGAGAGAGAGATAGATCTGCGAGAGACAGATAGATCAGCGAGAGAGAGATACATCAGCGAGAGAGAGATAGATCAGCGAGAGAGAGATAGATCAGCGAGAGAGACAGATCAGCGAGAGAGAGACAGATCAGCGAGAGAGAGAGACAGATCAGCAAGAGAGAGACAGATCCGCGAGAGAGAGAGACAGATCAGCGAGAGAGAGACAGATCAGCGAGAGAGAGACAGATCAGCGAGAGAGAGACAGATCAGCGAGAGAGAGATAGATCAGCGAGAGAGAGATAGATCAGCGAGAGAGAGATAGATCAGCGAGAGAGAGATAGATCAGCGAGAGAGAGATAGATTAGTGAGAGAGAGACAGATCAGCGAGAGAGAGATAGATCAGCGAGAGAGAGAGATAGATAAGCGGGGAGAGATAGATCAGCGAGAGAGAGAGATAGATCAGCGAGAGAGAGAGAGAGAGACAGATCAGAGAGAGAGAGAGAGAGATAGATCAGCGAGAGAGAGTGATAGATCAGCGCGAGAGAGAAAAAGATCAGCGAGAGAGAGATAGATGAGCGAGAGAGAGAGAGAGAGAGATAGATCAGCGAGAGAGAGAGATAGATCAGCGATAGAGAGATAGATCAGCGAGAGAGAGATAGATCAGCGAGAGAGAGAGAGAGAGAGAGATCAGCGAGAGATAGATCAGCGAGAGAGAGATAGATCAGCGAGAGAGATAGATCAGCTAGAGAGAGATAGCTCAGCGAGAGAGAGATAGATCAGCGAGAGAGAGATAGATAGATCAACGAGAGAGAGATAGATCAGCAAGAGAGAGAGATAGATCAGCGAGAGAGAGAGATAGATCAGCGAGAGAGAGATAGATCAGCGAGAAAGAGATAGATCAGCGAGAGAGAGAGATAGATCAGCGAGAGAGAGATAGATCAGCGAGAGAGAGAGATAGATCAGCGAGAGAGAAATAGATCAGCAAGAGAGAGATAGATCAGCGAGAGAGATATAGATCAGCGAGAGAGAGAGATAGGTCAGCGAGAGAGAGATAGATCAGCGAGAGAGAGATAGATCAGCGAGAGAGAGAGATAGATCAGCGAGAGAGAGAGATAGATCAGAGAGAGAGAGATAGATCAGCGAGAGAGAGAGATAGATCAGCGAGAGAGAGATAGATTAGCGAGAGAGAGATAGATCAGGGAGAGAGGGATAGATCAGCGAGAGAGAGATAGATCAGCGAGAGAGAGATAGATCAGCGAGAGAGAGATATATCAGCGAGAGAGATAGATCACCGAGAGAGAGATAGATCAGCGAGAGAGACATAGATCAGCGAGAGAGATAGATCAGCGAGAGAGAGAGATAGATCAGCGAGAGAGAGAGAGATAGATCAGCGAGAGAGAGATAGATCAGCGAGAGAGAGATAGATCAGCGAGAGAGAGATAGATCAGCGAGAGAGAGATAGATCAGCGAGAGAGAGATAGATCAGCGAGAGAGAAAGATAGATCAGCGAGAGAGAGAGAGAGAGATAGATCAGCGATCGATATGGGACCCATCTGCCAAACGTCTGGGCTAATACATATGGGCCAGCCCATATCTAATATATATGGGATCCATCTACCAAAAATATGGGGTAATGAATATGGGCAAGCCCATATATAATCGATATGGGACCTATCCGCCCAACCTCTGGGCTAATACATATGGTAAGCCAATACATAATCTAGATGGGACCCAGCTGCCAAAAATCTGGGCTAATACATATGGTTAAGCCCATATATAATCGATATGGGACCCATCTGCCAAACTTCTGGGCTAATACATATGGGTAATCCAATACCTACTATATGGGACCCATCTGCCAAAAATATGGGGTAATACATATGGGCAAGCTCATATGATCTATATGGGACCCATCTGCCAAACATCTGGGCTAATAGATACGAGTAAGCCCATATATAATCGATATGGGACCCATCTGCCAAACATATGGGGTAATACATATTGGCAAGCCCATAATAATCGATATGGGAACCATCTGCCAAACATCTGGGGTAATAGGCCTACATATGGGTAAGCTCGTTATGATCTATATGGGACCCATCTGCCAAACATCTTGGGTAATAAATATGGGCAAACCCATATCTAATCTATATAGGTCCCATCTGCCAAACCTCTGGGGTAATACATATGGGCAAGCCCATATATAATCTATATAGAACCCATCTGGCAAACGGGCAAGCTCATATATATTCCATATGGCAGATGGGACCCATATAGATTAGATATTGCATACGGGGAAGCTCATATATATTCCATATGGGACCCATCTGCCAAACATCTGGAGTAATACATACGGGCAAGCCCATATTATATTCCATATGGGACCCATCTGCCAACAATCTGGGGTAATACCAGGCCCCACCCATATATAATCTATATGGGACCCACATGACAAACATCTGATGTAATACATGGGCAAACCCTTATAAAATATATGGGACGCATCTCCCTAATATCTTGGCTAAAATATATAATAGACAAGTTCATATAATTGTTCCCATCTGCTGAACATATTGGCAAGCTGATGTAAAATATATGGGACCCATCTTGCATACATATCTGTGATTATACACAATTTAAACAAACTTTCCCAATAATTTAAAATGTAACATGAATTGTACACATTTTGACAAAATTGTCCTATTATTGGAAAACATTAATTCAAATACAGTATAACATTTACAAAGTATAGTTTCTCAAATACGTCCATTTGAGTCAATCAAGTTGAATAAAACAACATTTATTAAGAAGTGTATTCTTAAAACCTCCGTATATTTGAACTTGGGTGATAAACTTTAAAGCTGGGATGAATCATCATCATCTACAGTTGGTGTTTTGTTTGAGATTATAAGTTCATGAAACAATTGAATTGAAAACAAAACTATTTTAAGTACTTTATTACAGTAGATAAAAGTTCAATTAATGTTCAAATATGAAATTTAAATTGTATTGTCTTATAAAAATGTTTCTATAATAATATAACAATACGACACAAAATATTAAGTGTGATAAAATATCTCAAACGGTAGAAAAACTGTACAAATAATAACGTATATATATATATATAATGTATAATCAATTCATGGGTTTACCATCAATAGCTGCGCCTGAAAATATGCTAGACCGTAAGAATGAAGTATCTTAAAGTTTTAGTAGGCCTAGGTCTATACAAATTATAATTTGAAAAGACTCATAACCTATTAAGAGCCATTGTCTGTAAGAATCAAAGAAATATCAAAAAGAGTGGCAGACTAAAAAAAATGGATTTCTTTCAAATTTTGCACATGGCTATATATGTGTTGAGAGAAATCAGATATGAAGTATTTTTTATTTCACACCTATATTTCCATGGCAACGGCCAAATTTGTGTTTTTGACAAATTTTGTCCTTTTTTAAGGTTTTTTAAAATGGATATTGGTACTACTTTGATGAACGATATTTTTGTGTTGTTCATTTAATTATAAAAAATAATTAGTGTATGCATAATAACAATGCATTGTGTACCTGTTTCAAATTTTTTTATTTTTTTTTTATTTCATACATTGGGAGATACCATTTATTTAAAAAGGGGTGTTTTTCACTTTTTTTAAATTGTTCAATGCAACTAAACTTTACTTCACCATAACGCCCAAAGTGGTGTATTTTTTTAGCTGATTTATTACAAATAGGTAGTTCTAATGTTTAATAATTGATTTCTAAAATAAAATACTGGGGGTAAATTTCAAATCTACAAGCAGTGTTGCGAGAAACAGGCATTTTTATAAAAAAAAAACATGGTATATTAGTAAAAACATTTTATTTTCTTTGATTATTTGATTTGAAACTCATTGGTCAGAAAAATTCTTAATGTTTTATATAGTTCTAGTTGTGTTGTGAGAAAAAAAAATTATTTTTAATTATAGATTCTGTAATTCCCAGTTTTAATGTCATTTTATAGGTTATATCCTCGGGAAATTTGAATAAATTATCAGATCGTTGTGAATTTTAATCTTTGCAACAGATTACTCCTCTCTTATTTTGAAGCTCCTCTTTCATTTGTTTACTTCTTTTATTTGCTAACCTAAGCAGATCCCACATGCCCATCCACCACCACTTTCGACTACCACCCCCTCCCCCCCCCCCACCCCGACCAACTATAACCACAAAAAGATAAACTGCAAGTTTTTAGACCCTCGCCTTCAACCCCCTAACTATTTAAAAGTCCTGGATCCACCACTTTCCCCTCCCCAAAATAGAACCAATCAAAAGTCAATGATATACTCAGGTATGTTAATGCTACATAACAAATATTGAAGCCCTGATTTGAAATTTCATTTCATTTAAGGTCAGCATGTAAAATATCACACTTTATTATTAAATATTGGCTTTAAATTCTATATTTTTTTTACGTTGATGGATGGATTCAGTATTAATTATTAATTAATAATTATCTGATAATTATTTAATTTCCCTTAGTTATGCATAGCAACAGTTACTATGGTAACTAAAAATGAGATATTCTTTAGATTTTGCATATTTATCTCATACAAATTTAAATTTGTAGATTATTAGCAGGCATGCCTTATTTGCATTTTCAAATTACCGTTTCACAAGGTCATATTCGTAAGCACTTTCTTCTGTGATTATTTTTATTCATGAAAACCCCATATTTTATTTACAGCGGCCACCTCCCTTAACGGACGCACTTTGAAAAGCCTGTTTGTTCTTCCTATCTAATTAGTGCATTTGGTGCTTACCGTAAGCAGCTGCGGGCACCTTTTTATACTAAAAATGAGATTTATTGTAAGCGGCCAATCGAAAAATGCGATACTTATTGCATGGACCTATTAATTAGAGGTGCATGTATATTGTATTTCTTTATATATTAGCTTTATTTTGAAGAGGTTTTAAAAACATTACTGTGAAGAGATGAGAAAACTACACAGATTTTGACCGACCATTTTTCATATGATAAAAGTTTTTAAAATTTGTCTGAAAATGCTAAAAAATACTAAACCACCTGATTATAAATAATAATAGGCCTACAATTAGCTGGAAAATTGAGAGGCTCGTTTCGTTAAGAATATCGTATATAGCCATAATAAGTGATTTTGGCCCTTTATCGGCAGAACCTCCCGTAAGGGGTCACCGCCCGTAAGCGGCCACTTTTCCAGGTCCCGAGGGTGGCCACTTACGGGAGGTTCAACTGTATTTAAAAAAACAATTATCCTTAGTTATGCATAGAAACAGGTTCTAAGATAACATAAATAATACATTTTGACATAACTTGACCCAACAAATGACCCTTTCACAAGGTCAGACATTTTCTGGGATTCAGTAGATAAGTAAATTTGGGAAAAGGTAGTAAAGCTATTTAATCAATTGTTTGTAGTCATGAAACCCCATATTAAAAATATTGTATTAGTTACGTATAGAAACAGTTGCTACAATACACTATAGGTAAAATGTTGATGTCATTTGACCTCAATATGTAAACAATTTTTTTTTTTCATGAAACTCCATATTTAATTTTTTTTTTAATATCATTTGTTACGTAAACAGGTTTAAGATAACACTAAAGGTCATTTTTTTTACCTTTATTCAGATTCGTCAAGACTTTCTTTCTGAGATTATTAGGATTCAGTATTTAAAGTAAATTTGGCAAAAAGTAGAAATGTAATTTGTAAAACTATGTAGAAAAAATGTTTTGTATTTATGAAAAACCCCTTATTTTTTTTGAAATTTTCGCATAGAAACAGTTACTAGGGTAAAATGTTGACCTCAAAATGAATGAATTTACAAGGTCAAGTTTGTCATTAATGGAATGCAGTAGAAGTAAAATTGAGAAAAATTACAAATGCAATCAATAATTCTTTGTATTTATAAAAACGCCATTTTTTACGTTTAAAAAAAAATTACTTTCCTTAGTTACACATAGAAATGGTTGCTAAGGTAACACTATAGGTAAAATAAGAAAATTGTTGAGAATTGTTATGAACTATCTTGTAAATTTTGATCAAACATTAATAGTTGTAGTAAAGTGGGGACCTGTCCTGTTTTGCATTCTGACCCCTTTTGACCTCAAATGACCTATTTACAAGGTCAGATTTTTTGGGAGGTCTTTCTGTATCTCTTTACACAAAATAGATTTAAAAATTTATAAAAACCATTGACGCAATTATTTCCAAGTTTAACATTATTTTCCATCAATTACATATTTCAATGCAAAATACTGTTTTTCTGGCAATTAATTGAAATAAACCTGGCAACACATTCTCCTATTTTATCTAAAATATTCGTATGACTCTAGTAGCATTATGAGAAGCCACATAAACATTTTATTATTGGATTAGCCATATTTAAATTGTGTTTCATGTGTTTTGTTTGTTGATATCATTGTTATATTTTTTGTATTTTTCGTATTTTCCTGGCAACACAAAACCTATGTACGAAATTTACCCCAGTGTTTTTTTCGTGATTATTGTTGACAAACCTATTGACTATCAAATTAAAAAACCTCATTGATTTAAAAACACCACTTTGGAAGTTATAGGTACGTTTATGAGGTATACTTTTATAAAAAAAATATTTTTTAAAAACACCCCTTTTTAAAATAATGGTATCAACCAAACTCCATTTTGTAATTTATTTTTTTTCTACATTAAATGGAATTCAATACATGTTGTTTACACTGCTATAAACAAAAACTGTATACTGTAAGTATTTTTGGTTAAAATAAGTATACAATTTGTACTTTTTCACTATAGAAAATCTGTGAAAAATGGCAAAAACATCAAAATTTGGATAATTGGCCGTTGTCATGGCAACGGAGGCTAAAAATTGAAATGAATGTTGTAGATATGCTTTTTATTGAAATGTCTATTCATGGTAAAAATTTGAGAGAAATCCATTTTTTTACATCTGCCACCAAATCTTTGATTTTTACAGACAATGGCTCTTAAGTGGTCCCGTCATCTAACGTCACAGCCAATCACCGGCACTCTACGCGGCCATACCCGTATCCGGCCCTAGGACTGGTCAGTGGCGAGTGACGTCACGGCCAGTCCCCCCGCGGGGGGGGGGGGGAAGAAAAGGCACGACCACGAGTCTCTCGCTCTTTTGTAAAGCAGAAACCAAACCAACAACCCAACCCAAAACCTAACAGTTTAACACTGAAGAAAACGGAACCCAAGAGGATCACTATCTCTGGTGAGGGGTGTCACGAAACCTAAGACCACGAAAGCTAAGACCCCCTAAGACCTAAGATCACGAAAGCTAAGACCCAAGACCCAAGATTACAAATTCTAAGATATACTACAGCTTAAAAACAATACTTGTTTATCCATACCTAATTTTAAACACAGTAGGTTTCATTTATTACCATAAATATAATTTAATACTACCGAAAAACATAGATAAACTCACATTATTTTCGCCCGTTGAGTAAATGTATATTTTTTCTTTACAACAAACAAACTTGACGGGTTGTTTGTTGTATATATTTACTCCAATGTGTTGGTGTAGAGGATGTTTTTCTTACGCACCTGCCTTTCTTGTATTTTGACTCCAAATTTGTTGACTAACTTTATCCTGAATACCACACTTTAAAATTAGGACTTATGATATATAAATATATAATTTAGGGCCTTTCAAAAGGAGAAACACATAAAAACAAATAAATAAATCCTTTAAATTGATGATTTTACAGACGTGTTTCTTTGTATACTGTAATGTAACTCCTCGAGCTCCCCATGCTCAATGTTTTTGTTTCTATGGAGCGCCAAAAGAGCAACAATAAAAGTACAAGTATAAAAACAGAAAGAAAACGAAACAAAAAAACTTATCATAATTTTTAAGTTAAAATTTATTTGCCAGTATTTATTTCTTCGTACTTGCATGATTATACTATTATCATTACAATTTTAATTTTACATTGTTCCATCCACACTGTAGATGGACTCCACAGAGTTTTCAGCCGTCTATATAATTTTTACTCTTTTGACGTTCCATAGAAACAAAAACATTGAACATGGGCTAGGCCTACTAGTGTACTGTCTGTAGGCTAGTCATTTTGTGTGCGAGAAAAACGTCTGTAAAATCATCAATTTAAAAATGTATTTGTTACTTTTTATGTGATTCTTTTTCATGAAAGTGCCAATTCTAAGGTGTGGTATTCAGAATAAATGTTGGGAGTTAAAATACAAGGCAGGTGCGAAAGATAAATATTTGTAATCTTAGGTCTTGGGTCTTAGCTTTCGTGATCTTAGGTCTTAGGGGGTCTTAGCTTTCGTGGTCTTAGGTTTCGTGACACCCCTCTGGTGAGTACCCAGTGTAGTAGTAAAGTGCTAATACCGTGAAGTGACCAGGTCTCAATCACACTAGACCGATCTCTTTAATCATAATGGCGACGAGGTACACTAGCAGTGTTTTTTTGCTTCGGCGGGGAGTGCTGCTGCTCTTCGGGTACGGTGTGTGTGTCCCCAGCGACTCAAAACTATCTCGACGATGAAATCGACTGCGAGCTCATTGGGCCGGCCGATTTCATCCAGAGTCACCCCCGTCTCGACGATTGAAATCAACCGTGAGCTTGTTGGGCCGGCTGATTTCCTCCTAGAGATGAGGGGAGTTGTCTGGTGGAGTCATCTTTAGGGCTAGGCTAGGCCCTATTTTATAGTTTTAAAATTATTATTATCCGTCTTGGAATTGTGGTCCGGTTTGTGGCCGGGTACATTTTTCATTTTCTAAAATAAAATTAGCATATTCTACAAATCATAACTAGCCTAGGCCTACTAGACTAGGGCCTAGGCTAGGCCTAGCCTATAGGCTATTTTATGGTAATAATAATAATTAATAGCCTAGGCCTAGGCTAGGCCCTACCAGGCCTAGGCCTAGGCTTAATAATAATAATAATAATACAATAAAAAATTATTTGATAAATTAAATAAATATATAATTTAGGGCCTATGCTAGACCTAGCCTACCTAGGCCTAGGGTAGTGATTGACCCACTCGTGGTAGCGTACATTGCGTATTATTTGTTTGTTGTTTATTAACTTGTTAAAATCCGCGAAGTTTTAGAGGGGATTATAAATTAAACCACTGATTAAATTATGACCCAATAAAATCGAGGTCATATGGGCTGTCATTGTCTTGGTTTAACCATGGAGGAAAACATGTTCTTTCTTTATTTTTTCCGCCATGCTTTAACAGCAGACACCACACTTGCTTCTTTGAGAAATGCCGCTATTTCAGTGTCGTTTATCCAGACACCAAACGACAACTTTCAACCTGTCAGTTTTCTTGCGCGTGATTCATTGTTAGCCAATCGCGATCATGCATTTTCAAGCTACCCTCGCTGGGGGTTTGCATGCAGCAACAAGGTCAACTCTTGTTTACGGCTAGCAGTGGGTGACGTAGGTGAGTACTTGATTCTGATTGGTAGTTTAATTTAGAGATACTGACGTACTCCAGTTATTTTAGAATTCTATTTTTGCTGCAGAGCAGAGAGTTTTTTTATCCAGTCTTTGGAATTAAAAATGTATTATTTATTTTTATCATTCACCTAGGATTTGTTTATGTCTTTTCTCTTCTTGAGTAAAATATTTTCCTTGTGTCGTCTCAATTATTTTTTGTTTATGATATGGTCTTGTGGGTGTGTAGAAAGCGACGACCTCGAATTGGACGACCCCAACGACCCGGGCGACCTCGAATTGGACAACCTAGAATTGGACGACCCATAACACGAAACCGAAACCCCTATAGCCTAGCCTAGCCTAGGCCTATGTGTGGTATAACATCCCGAAGCCGAACATAGCCAAAGATCTTTAAACCATACCTTATATAATACTCGCAAGCAAGCAATTGATTGAAAAAATACAGAAATATCGCCATTTGATACTGAATATGTCGACACGAACAAACGAACAGATATGGAACGCCAAGAGTGCATCATTAAAACTGCATTCGACTCGATTAGCACACGAAATACCAGGTCAAAACGGCCCCCTTTTCAGCGGCGGGTTTTACCGTATACAATGCATGTGTGAAATGTAAAGCTTTCTTATGCGACGGCCCTCCCCATGCACATGTTCGCAACACGCTGCTTTGTAGGCCTATAGTGTTCGTTATAAGAAGACGAGATGTAATTATACGTCCTTGGTTTAACCATGTAATGTATAATATTTATTTCCTTTTAATTTATTTTTAATATGTCGAATGCAGTTTTTTATTATATAAGGTATGGTTTAAAGAAATATATTCGGCTTCGGGATGTTTACCACACTTAGGCCTAGGCTAGGCTATAGGGGTCGTCGGTTTTGTGTTATGGGTCGTCCAATTCTAGGTCGTCCAATTCGAGGTCGCCCGGGTCGTTGGGGTCGTCCCATTCGAGGTCGTCGCTTTCTACACACCCATGGTCTTGTATGTTCTTATTCTTATCAATGTTATACCTGTGATTGTGTTGTAAAGTTCATTGACACTTTTTGGCGAGGCATGTAAGGCAAGCGAGGCAAGTCAGAAAATTATGCGAGGCATCGTTTTACCATCATCAAAAAATGCGAGGCATCATTTTATCATTTCCCAAAATTGCGAGGCGAGGAAATCACCGAAATTGAAGTAGGCCTAGCCTAGGCCCGCTATTTCCCTTTTGCACCTGCCTTGTATTTTAACTCGAAATTTGTTAACAAACTTTATCCTGAATACGACACCTTAGAATTAGTAGGCCTACTTTAATGAAGAAAAATCATATAAAAGTAACAACAAATCCGGTAAATTGGTGATTTACAGACGTTTTTCTCGCAAATTTCGCACACTCGATGTTCAATCATTTGGTTATTATGGAACGTCAAATGAGCAAAATTAACAGTATGCGAGAAACACGCTTGTAAAATCGTTAATTTAAGGATTTATTTGTTACTTTTTATATTCGGATGCACAACTTTTGAACAGTTTGGGTACTTTTGTAAAAGTAAAATTTGACACGATATGACTTTAATGAGAAAAACAATCATTACATAAAAATAAACAACATGATGAGTGTACACATAAATCTATTTAGCTAGGCCTATTATAAAAATATAAATAATTGATTATTAGGCATATAATATAGCATAATAGGACGTTAAGATATGCCTTTTGCACCTTTTTGACATTGTAAACTATATGCTTCGCATGCCTCGCACTTTTGGAAATGATAGAATGATGCCTCGCACAAATATTTGCCGTACCTCGCGTGCCTCGCACTTTGTCAACACTCGGAGGTCCTGGTTAACTAGTAGTACAACTTATTTTATTCATTAAAAAACTTAGATCTTAGTCTTCAAAAATCTCATTCGATCATCATATTTTTTTAAAAACGCATCAATGTGAACATACCTGTAATCATTTCAGCATTATTCTGTGAATTTAAAACATATGTATATGCAAGTAAATGTTAAATAATGTAATCTTTTTATTTTAGTTGTTCAAGAAAGAAATTATATCTATCATGGGAGAAAACAGTGTACAATCCAAATGGCGGTAATTTTATTTGTGTGTGGTGTGTTATTCATATAATTATGTCTAGGTGGACAAAACGTAGGAGAATTAATTCCCAGGCACATAACCATTTAAATAATATTAATGAACTAAATACAATTGAGAATGACCTTTTTGTAAATGATTGACACATTAGTCCGGCGACTGTAGACTTACAAAGTGGGCTAGACGATAAGGGGGATGATGTAGGTGTCCAAGAAGAAATAAATAATGATATATGTCAGATTGAAGTTTATATTCAGAAATAGCTAACACTAACAGTCAAGCACGTGTGAAGACACATGAAGTCAGGCTACCATTCAAGGTGACCACTGTTGAGCCTTCTAATCATTGTGTTGATATTGATGATGACATACTTGCAGACATCTCAGATAATTATAAGACAGATTCAGACAATTCAGAATATAGTCTTGACTCACTATAGTGCAGCGCGATCAACCTAAGTGGCATGCAGATTCGTTGATATATATATATATATATATATATCTCTGGTGCGCGTGCGTACAACTGAGGACTAGTACTGTTCCACCGTACCACGCCGAGAATGTTAAAGAGTCGCTATCCAATCGAGTTTGAACAATACCATGAAAGCCCCAGTGGTCTAATGGTTAGGACATCTGCATATCAAGCAGGTGGTCCGAGTTCGAGTCTCGGTTGGGGCGACTTTTTCTCATTCTCACAGATTTCCTCATCTTTATCGTTTCAAATTAATTAATTAAATTTCAGTATATCACCGGGCGGTTTAGAATTAATGTTCATTGCCTGATGTGCTATATATATATAAACACAAGAGGCAAAGAACATTAATTCTAAACCGCCCGGTGATATACTGAAATTTAATTAATTAATTTGAAACGATAAAGATGAGAAAATCTGTGAGAATGAGAAAAAGTCGCCCCAACCGAGACTCGAACTCGGACCGCCTCCTTGATATGCAGATGTCCTAACCATTAGACCACTGGGGCTTTCATGGTATTGTTCGAACTCGATTGGATAACGACTCTTTAACATTCTCGGCGTGGTACGGCGGAACAGCACTAGTCCTCAGTTGTACGCACGCGCAACAGAGATCAAATTGATACGCCCTCATCTTTCAGTATTTTTATTCACGAGGCGGGATCTCCGAAGAGATACTTTTATATATATAAACACAAGAGGCAAAGAACA
Source organism: Antedon mediterranea (assembly GCF_964355755.1). NCBI lineage: Eukaryota > Metazoa > Echinodermata > Crinoidea > Comatulida > Antedonidae > Antedon > Antedon mediterranea. The sequence goes on along the minus strand of NC_092676.1, from coordinate 11,947,589 downwards.
TTAATTCTAAACCGCCCGGTGATATACTGAAATTTAATTAATTAATTTGAAACGATATAGATGAGGAAATCTGTGAGAATGAGAAAAAGTCGCCCCAACCGAGACTCGAACTCGGACCGCCTGCTTGATATGCAGATGTCCTTACCATTAGACCACTGGGGCTTTCATGGTATTGTTCGAACTCGATTGGATAACGACTCTTTAACATTCTCGGTGTGGTACGGCGGAACAGCACTAGTCCTCAGTTGTACGCACGCGCAACAGAGATCAAATTGATACGCCCTCATCTTTCAGTATTTTTATTCATGAGGCGGGATATTCCTTTGGATATATATATATAAATCCAAAGGCAAATTACTGAAAAAAATGACAATGCTGTGGGTATCAGTGGCTGGATCTCAATGGAGATACAAAAATAAAAAGCGAAAAGCTAAATCAAAACGATAAAGTAAACAGCCAGAAAAGTTGGCAGTGCTTTCGGGCAACACTAGCCCTTGATCAGTGCAAGTGAAGGAATTTGGATAACGTCATATATATATATATATATATGATAAACAGGATATTAATCAATCAATTACGGATGGTCTGATATGGCAACATTTAATGGATTTGAAATATATATATATATATATATATATATATAAATCAAAGAGCTGCATAGGCAGGATATAGAAAAAAAATCAAGATCAAATAAGTTAAAACTGCCTCAATATAGATTTATTTTAACGACATGTTTCGGGCATAGCCCATCATCAGGTGAAAAGAATTGTAACAAAGGATAACATATATAAGTCACAAAATTACATAATAAAACAAATCAGCCAATCAAAGATGTTAACAAACAAAAGGCATAGTTATAAAGGCACGCCTCTAAAAGCTATGGTGTACAAAGCAGGAATGGTTGCTTATAAAGCAGGAAATTTAAAACAAAGACAAAAGCTTCAAGTGTAAATAATTGTTAATATGTGAATGTCTCTTGCAAAATTAATGTTTAAAGGATCTAAATTGTACATTTATGCCGGTAGGGGCAAGAGTGCCAAGCTTTACAATTATTCTTTCTTCTATAATTCTACGAGATGTCTCAGAACCATTACATACTTTAACACCAGAAATAGTAATATCTGAAAGGGAATGCTCATTATTACAAAAATGGGTGGCTACAGGTAATCCGGGAGTCTTTAGTTTAATAGACCTTAAATGTTCTACAAACCTATCACCTAACCTGCGTGTAGTTTCACCAATATAAAGCATATTACATTTAGTACACGAAATACAATAAACTAGATTTCTAGTGGTGCACGTAATACGATAACATAATTACCAGAAGGTCCTACTATTTGGTTTGAACATGAAACGTAATTACATGTCGAACATCTATTTCTATTACATTTGAATGTTCCAGTTGATTCATTACCTTTGTTTTGTAATTTAGATTTAACTAAAGTGTCTTTAATGCTTTGATCACGTCTGTAAGCTATCATGGGTGGTTCTTGAAAAATATCTTTTGTAGCGGATTTATCTTCAGTCAAAATTGAAAAGTTATTGCGCGCGGACAATGTTAATAACCTTCTTATTCATAGGATGATACGTGAGGACTAGAGGTATGCGGTCACAAGCATTTGTATTATGTGTAGGTTGTAATGTGTCCTCGTGCGTTAACTGGCAAACTTTTCTTAGAGATTTCACAGTAATGTCAGATGGATATTCGCGTGCATTGAAAAAATCGATCATCTCAGATGCTTTGATAAGAAATATGCTTTATATTGGTGAAACTAAACGCAGGTTAGGTGATAGGTTTGTAGAACATTTAAGGTCTATTAAACTAAAGACTCCCGGATTACCTGTAGCCACCCATTTTTGTAATAATGAGCATTCCCTTTCAGATATTACTATTTCTGGTGTTAAAGTATGTAATGGTTCTGAGACATCTCGTAGAATTATAGAAGAAAGAATAATTGTAAAGCTTGGCACTCTTGCCCCTACCGGCATAAATGTACAATTTAGATCCTTTAAACATTAATTTTGCCAGAGACATTCACATATTAACAATTATTTACACTTGAAGCTTTTGTCTTTGTTTTAAATTTCCTGCTTTATAAGCAACCATTCCTGCTTTGTACACCATAGCTTTTGGAGGCGTGCCTTTATAACTATGCCTTTTGTTTGTTAACATCTTTGATTGGCTGATTTGTTTTATTATGTAATTTTGTGACTTATATATGTTATCCTTTGTTACAATTCTTTTCACCTGATGATGGGCTATGCCCGAAACATGTCGTTAAAATAAATCTATATTGAGGCAGTTTTAACTTATTTGATCTTGATTTTTTTTTATATATATATATATATATTTCAAATCCATTAAATGTTGCCCTATCAGACCATCCGTAATTGATTGATTAATATCCTGTTTATCATATTCTCTTTTATGTAATGCAGGGACCAAGAGAAACAATATAAAGTCGTCAATTACATTGAAAAAATCAAGTGGCAGTCGTTCCGAGCTGCTGGGTTGAAGGTGATACTGCCGTGTGGCCACCAATTGAACCATCGAATAATTCAGGCAGTTAAAAACAAACAATCACCGGAAAATAATTGGGCGACTTATGCTATAAAAATACTGTATGAAACTGGTAGGTACTAAATATATATTTAAACAATAAAATTTGCGTTGCTGTACCAACATTAATATTGATAATGAGTACGATATTTATTATGCAGATGATTACAAAACAGCTTGGAAGAAAACTAAAGATGCAGAAGACACTTCAAATCTAGAGTCGGCTGAAGAAGAAGACAGTCATCCTCAGAGAAAGAAGAAGTAAATGAAATAAATAATTTATACCCATCTTCCTGTGTTTTTATATTTAAATTATATAATGTTTATATTTAAATTTCAAGAAATTGATAAAAGCCAATTAACAAAAAAAGTGGTATATAATTTATATTATTCGAACGTAAAATTATCTTATTATTACTGCACATGCATTGTAGTTTTTTTTTAAATTGCAAACGTTCTGTTGAAATTCCCCCTTTTTACTTTTGGGTATTAATCTTGGGTGTATGAATTCCAGTGCCAAAGAAAGCAATTAAGAATATTGTTAGCATCCTATATTTATTACAGACGGCCACTTCGTTATGAGAGTGATGATTCTGATAGCCCACCAACAAGAGAAAAAAAAAGCCTGCCTCTACCCCCAATGTCTGGACCTCCAGTGAAAAGCGCTAAGAAAACAAACAGTATTTTAAGACCAACTACAAGTGCTTCCAACAAGGGTATGTTTATTATTTATTTATTTTATATATTTTATTTATTAAGGATATTTTTTATATTCATAACTTTTATTTAAAACAGTGTATAAGTTTTGCTCAAAATAAATGTTTAACCGTAACCTAATTCATAAATTATGTGTATTTTTAAAAATCAGATTTAGAAAGAAGACTAACAACAAATGGTGCAAGAGGAAACTTGCCTCAACCACAATTACCTCAACTCCCATTAACTCAAACTCCTCAGAATAGAAAAGATTTAACAGAAAGAACATTAATGTCTCCTATTTCACGTCCTAGTACAAGTAGTACTCCTAACAAAGGTATTATTTCATTTATTTAGGGATGATTTATTTAAAACATTCATTTTTTTTATATAGTTGACGATATGTTTATTCGAATGTTTTAAACATGGTACTCGGGAGCGGAGGGTGCGGACTCACCCCCCCCCCAAAAGACAAAAAGGTGTGCCTGTGCCTAGCACGGCTCACACGACAAAGGCCATTTCCGGTCCAATTAACAATGTTAGCACCCTCTCAAATTGGAACCACTCTACGCCCCTGGTACTAGTATTCTTGAAATTGAAAAGCTCTTTCTGCTAGAACAATCAACAATCATAAATAACAATAAATGAAAAAATAAATGCATTAATCTGTGAAAGTAATGATTTATTTGTACACAATTAAAATTATTTTTTTCGATATATTTATATACTGTAATATATTTTTTCAGCGTTTGAAAGAACTGTGATTTGTCTTCTAAGTGAGATTAAGGAAAACATTGATGAACTTAGAAGGAAGGTAGAGCATAATACATTTTTGTTGACGGAATTAGACGTTTCTGGGATCCAAACTACTGTTCCAGAGCTTGAGGAATTACCTGTGGAGTTTCCCATTCGTTCAGTAGAGAGTTTGATGGAAACTGAAGCTTCTCTTGATGCATCTATGTGCAAACAATTGGTGAGTTTAAAAGTAAAAACATATTAAACTTTTGATTATCATGGAAGTTTTAACCAAATTTGCACCAATTGGTTCTGACGATAGGACCCGATACATGTTTTCAGAAATTATATAACTTTTAAATTATTAGAAACTTAATTAATGTGAGTCCAAAGACTATTATGATGTGTAAGCCTACCATGATAAACATTTTTATGTATTAAGTTTATACATTATTGTATCATTAACAATGTATGCCAATCATGATTTCAGGTTTTAAAGCTTGGTTTAATTGGCGGTAAGGACTTTAAAACTACAACAAACAATGTTTTGAAAAACCTACTATCACCGTTTGTAGCCCGCCAATATAATTGGACTGGAGCAAAAGGAAAACTGGAATTTGGAAACCTAAAGTTGTTGAAAGTAATACTTGGTAAGTGATTAGTGTCATTTATACATAGACCTTCTCCTGTCTGTATAGACCTATAATTGATTGACTAGTTTGTAGCATTGGTTCCTTTCAAGTCCCCTGTGTACTCATTACTATCCCAATTTATTGTATATAGTCAACTCTATCTATTCATAAGGACAGATTCGGAATGACATGACATTGGACTAGTAAACACTTCAATATAGGATAGGTACAACTCTTTTATAGAGTACATAGTAGCAATAAAGTTTCATACTTGAATTGAACCTGTTGTCTGTGTGCTAAATCGGATTACATAAACATACAGACTATAATTATGTCATGTTATGTCATTATATCACCACCATCCATACTTTTACACTACATCAAATCAAAAACATTTATCATATAATAATTGTCTTGTTTTTGTTTTGTTTTTTCTTTTAGGAGCTGTTCGAAGAAATCCAAGTACGAAGGATGCCACACGGGAGGAAATAAAAGACAATATAAAGTCTTTTTTGTACAATGCAAGGGATAAGGAGGGCGGAGAAAGGCAAGAACTAACATATTGCCTACTACACCATAAAAAACTGTATTTATGTACAGCAGTTTTTAACTGTTTTATAATATAGTTGGTCCCATTTCTTTGCTCATTTGTTTAATGGAACATGACATAACCAAAATACTAAAACTTTTATATTTTATTTTTAAAAAAACGTTTTCTCACCCAACATTTTCTCACTAAGAAGGAAACTTTTATAAAAATATATTTTGGAAGATGAATTTTTAAAAATTTTAACTGGACTAATATATTTAGTTTCGGCTTGTGTGTCGTGTTTCGACTGTATGATCAATATTTATACTGTATATGCTATTTTAAATTTGTAATGTATTGTTTTTTTTTAGTAATATCCAAGTCCAAATAAAGGAGCATCTAGAGTGTTGAAACTTAAATACGGCAACTTTAAATTACTTTTTGTGATCTCGATTAACTACCATTTTGGAACTGCTGTCCATATCAGCAATTAATGGGTACCATATGGGATTTACATATGGACCCCATGAGGAACAATCCATATGCAACCCCAATGGGAAAACCCATATGCTGCTCATATGAGCAAGCATATATGGGTACCATATGAGATTTACATATGGGCCCCATGTGGGACAATCCTTATGCAGCCCTAATGGGCAAACTCATATGTTGCCCATATGAGCAAGCATGGGTACCATATGAGATTTACATATGGGCCCAATGTGGGACAATCCATATGCCGCCCTAATGGGCAAACTCATATGTTGCCCAAATGAGCAAGCATAATTATATGGGTATCATGTGGGATTTACATGGAATGATATGGGCTAACCCATATGACGCCCATGTGGGGCTTGGGTGCAGAATCTGCTGGGGCCCTACTGGGCAAGTCCATATGCCGCCCATATAAGATTTGTATATAGGTCCAATGTGGGATAACTCGTATGGGGCCCTAATTGGCAAACCAATATGGGTACCATATGGGATTTACATGGGATGATATGGGCTAACCCATATGACGCCCATGTGGGGCTTGGGTGCAGAATCCGCTGGGGCCCTACTGGGCAAGCTCATATGCCGCCCATATGAGATTTGTATATGGGTCCCATGTGGGATAACCCGTATGGGGCCCTAATTGGCAAACAAATATGGGTACCATATGGGATTTACATGGGATGATATGGGCTAACCCATATGACGCCCATGTGGGGCTTGGGTGCAGAATCCGCTGGGGCCCTACTGGGCAAGCCCATATGCCACCCATATGAAAAGGAATATGGGTACAATATGGGATAACCCGTATGGGGCCCTAATTGGCAAACAAATATGGGTACCATATGGGATTTACATGGGATGATATGGGCTAACCCATATGACGCCCATGTGGGGCTTGGGTGCAGAATCCGCTGGGGCCCTACTGGGCAAGCCCATATGCCACCCATATGAAAAGGAATATGGGTACAATATGGGTACCATATGGGCTTGCTTCCTGGGCAGCGAGAGAGAGATAGATCAGCGAGAGAGAGAGATAGATCAGCGAGAGAGAGAGATAGATCAGCGAGAGAGAGATAGATCAGCGAGAGAGAGATAGATCAGCGACAGAGAGATATATCAGCGAGAGAGAGATATATCAGCGAGAGAGATATATCAGCGAGAGAGAGATATATCAGCGAGAGAGAGATAGATCAGCGAGAGAGAGATAGATCAGCGAGAGAGAGATAGATCAGCGAGAGAGAGAGATAGATCAGCGAGAGAGAGAGATAGATCAGCGAGAGAGCGATAAATCAACGAGAGAGAGATAGATCAGCGAGAGAGATAGATTAGCGAGAGAGAGATAGATCAGCGAGAGAGAGAGATAGATCAGCGAGAGAGATATGGATCAGCGAGAGAGAGATGGATCAGCGAGAGAGAGATGGATCAGCGAGAGAGAGATGGATCAGCGAGAGAGAGATGGATCAGCGAGAGAGATACATCAGCGAGAGAGAGAGATACATCAGCGAGACAGAGAGATAGATCAGCGAGAAAGAGAGATACATCAGCGAGACAGAGAGATAGATCAGCGAGACAGAGATAGATCAGCGAGAGAGAGATAGATCAGCGAGAGAGAGATTCATCAGCGAGAGAGAGATACATCAGCGAGAGAGAGAGATACATCAGCGAGAGAGAGATACATCAGCGAGAGAGAGAGAGATAGATCAGCGAGAGAGAGATACATCAGCGAGAGAGAGATAGATCAGCGAGAGAGAGATAGATCAGCGAGAGAGAGATAGATCAGCGAGAGAGAGATAGATCAGCGAGAGAGAGATAGATCAGCGAGAGAGAGATAGATCAGCGAGAGAGAGATAGATCAGCGAGAGAGAGATAGATCAGCGAGAGATAGATAGATCAGCGAGCGAGAGATAGATCAGCGAGCGAGAAATAGATCAGCGAGAGGGAGATAGATCAGCGAGAGGGAGATAGATCAGCGAGAGGGAGATAGATCAGCGAGAGAGAGAGATACATCAGCGAGAGACAGAGATAGATCAGCGAGAGACAGAGATATATCAGCGAGAGAGAGAGAGATAGAACAGCGAGAAAGAGATAGATCAGCGAGACAGAGATAGATACATCAGCGAGACAGAGAGATAGATCAGCGAGAGAGAGATACATCAGCGAGACAGAGAGATAGATCAGCGAGACAGAGATAGATCAGCGAGAGAGAGATAGATCAGCGAGAGAGAGATAGATCAGCGAGAGAGATATAGATCAGCGAGAGAGAGATAGATCAGCGAGAGAGAGAGATAGATCAGCGAGAGAGAGATATATCAGCGAGAGAGAGATACATCAGCGCGAGAGAGAGATACATCAGCGAGAGAGAGAGATATATCAGCGAGAGAGAGAGAGAGATAGATCAGCGAGAGAGAGAGAGATAGATCAGCGAGAGAGAGATAGATCAGCGAGAGAGAGATAGATCAGCAAGAGAGAGATAGATCAGCGAGAGAGAGATAGATCAGCGAGAGAGAGAGAGAGAGAGAGATACATCAGCGAGAGAGACATACATCAGCGAGAGAGAGAAAGATACATCAGCGAGAGAGAGAGATAGATCAGCTAGAGAGAGAGAGAGAGATAGATCAGCGAGAGAGAGAGATAGATCGGGGAGAGAGAGATAGATCAGCGAGAGAGAGAGAGAGATACATCAGCGAGACAGAGAGATAGATCAGCGAAAGAGAGTTAGGTCAGCGAGAGAGAGATAGATCAGCGAGAGAGAGATAGATCAGCGAGAGAGAGATAGATCAGCGAGAGAGAGATAGATCAGCGAGAGAGAGATAGATCAGCGAGAGAGAGAGATAGATAAGCGAGAGAGAGATAGATCAGCGAGAGAGATAGATCTGCGAGAGAGATAGATAGATCAGCAAGAGAGAGATAGATCAGCGAGAGAGAGAGATAGATCAGCGAGCGAGAGATAGATCAGCGAGCGAGAAATAGATCAGCGAGAGGGAGATAGATCCGCGAGAGAGAGATAGCTCAGCGAGAGGGAGATAGATCAGCGAGAGAGAGAGATACATCGGGGAGAGAGAGATAGATCAGCGAGAGAGAGAGATAGATCAGCGAGAGGGAGATAGATCAGCGAGAGAGAGATAGATCAGCGAGAGAGAGATAGATCAGCGAGAGAGAGATAGATCAGCGAGAGAGAGATAGATCAGCGAGAGAGAGAGATAGATCAGCGAGAGAGAGATAGATCAGTGAGAGAGAGATAGATCAGCGAGAGGGAGATAGATCATCGAGATAGAGATACATCAGCGAGAGATAGAGATACGTCAGCGAGAGAGAGATAGATAAGCGAGAGAGAGAGAGAGATACATCAGCGAGACAGAGAGATAGATCAGCGAGACAGAGATAGATCGGCGAGAGAGAGAGATAGATCGGCGAGAGTGAGATAGATCAGCGAGAGACAGAGATAGATCAGCGAGAGACAGAGATACATCAGCGCGAGAGAGAGAGATAGATCAGCGAGAAAGAGATAGATCAGCGAGACAGAGATAGATACATCAGCGAGAGAGAGATAGATCAGCGAGAGAGAGATAGATCAGCGAGAGAGAGAGATAGATCAGCGAGAGAGAGATAGATCAGCGAGAGAGAGATAGATCAGCGAGAGAGAGATAGATCAGCGAGAGAGAGATAGATCAGCGAGAGAGAGAGATAGATAAGCGAGAGAGAGATAGATCAGCGAGAGAGATAGATCTGCGAGAGAGATAGATAGATCAGCAAGAGAGAGATAGATCAGCGAGAGAGAGAGATAGATCAGCGAGCGAGAGATAGATCAGCGAGCGAGAAATAGATCAGCGAGAGGGAGATAGATCCGCGAGAGAGAGATAGCTCAGCGAGAGGGAGATAGATCAGCGAGAGAGAGAGATACATCGGGGAGAGAGAGATAGATCAACGAGAGAGAGAGATAGATCAGCGAGAGGGAGATAGATCAGCGAGAGAGAGATAGATCAGCGAGAGAGAGATAGATCAGCGAGAGAGAGATAGATCAGCGAGAGAGAGATAGATCAGCGAGAGAGAGAGATAGATCAGCGAGAGAGAGATAGATCAGTGAGAAAGAGATAGATCAGCGAGAGGGAGATAGATCATCGAGATAGAGATACATCAGCGAGAGATAGAGATACGTCAGCGAGAGAGAGATAGATAAGCGAGAGAGAGAGAGAGATACATCAGCGAGACAGAGAGATAGATCAGCGAGACAGAGATAGATCGGCGAGAGAGAGAGATAGATCGGCGAGAGTGAGATAGATCAGCGAGAGACAGAGATAGATCAGCGAGAGACAGAGATACATCAGCGCGAGAGAGAGAGATAGATCAACGAGAAAGAGATAGATCAGCGAGACAGAGATAGATACATCAGCGAGAGAGAGATAGATCAGCGAGAGAGAGATAGATCAGCGAGAGAGAGATAGATCAGCGAGAGAGAGATAGATCAGCGAGAGAGAGATAGATCAGCGAGAGAGAGATAGATCAGCGAGAGAGAGATAGATCATCGAGAGAGAGAGAGAGATAGATCGGCGAGAGGGGGATAGTTCAGCGAGAGAGAGATACATCAGCGAGAGAGAGATAGATCAGCGAGAGAGAGATAGATCAGCGAGAGGGAGATTGATCAGCGAGAGGGAGATAGATCAGCGAGAGAGAGAGATACATCAGCGAGAGAGAGATACATCAGCGAGAGAGAGATAGATCAGCGAGAGGGAGATAGATCAGCGAGAGAGAGATAGATCAGCGAGAGAGAGATAGATCAGCGAGAGAGAGATAGATCAGCGAGAGAGAGATAGATCAGCGAGAGAGAGAGATAGATCAGCGAGAGAGAGATAGATCAGCGAGAGAGAGATAGATCAGCGAGAGAGAGATAGATCAGCGAGAGAGAGATAGATCAGCGAGAGAGAGATACATCAGCGAGAGAGAGAGATAGATCAGCGAGAGAGAGATAGATCAGCGAGAGAGAGATACATCAGCGGGAGAGAGAGAGATAGATCAGCGACAGAGAGAGATAGATCAGCGAGAGAGAGATAGATCAGCGAGAGAGAGATAGATCATCGAGAGAGAGAGAGATAGATCAGCGAGAGGGGGATAGTTCAGCGAGAGAGAGATACATCAGCGAGAGAGAGATACATCAGCGAGAGAGAGATACATCAGCGAGAGAGAGAGATACATCAGCGAGAGAGAGATAGATCAGCGAGAGAGAGAGAGATAGATCAGCGAGAGAGAGAGATAGATCAGCGAGAGAGAGATAGATCAGCGAGAGAGAGATAGATCAGCGAGAGAGAGATAGATCAGCGAGAGAGAGATAAATCAGCGAGAGAGAGATAGATCAGCGAGAGAGAGATAGATCAGCGAGCGAGAGATAGATCAGCGAGCGAGAAATAGATCAGCGAGAGGGAGATAGATCAGCGAGAGGGAGACAGATCAGCGAGAGGGAGATAGATCAGCGAGAGAGAGAGATACATCAGCGACAGAGAGATAGATCAGCGAGAGAGAGAGAGATACATCAGCGAGACAGAGAGATAGATCAGCGAGAGAGAGATAGGTCACCGAGAGAGAGATACATCAGCGAGAGAGCGATAGATCAGCGAGAGAGAGATAGATCAGCGAGAGAGAGATAGATCAGTGAGAGAGAGATAGATCAGCGAGAAGGAGATAGATCATCGAGATAGAGATACATCAGCGAGGGATAGAGATACGTCAGCGAGAGAGAGATAGATAAGTGAGAGAGAGAGAGATACATCAGCGAGACAGAGAGATAGATCAGCGAGACAGAGATAGATCAGCAAGAGAGAGAGAGATAGATCGGCGAGAGTGAGATAGATCAGCGAGAGACAGAGATAGATCAGCGAGAAACAGAGATACATCAGCGCGAGAGAGAGAGATAGATCAGCGAGAAAGAGATAGATCAGCGAGACAGAGATAGATACATCAGCGAGATCAGCGAGAGAGAGAGATAGGTCAGCGAGAGAGAGATACATCAGCGAGAGAGAGAGATAGATCAGCGAGAGAGAGAGATAGATCAGTGAGAGAGAGATAGATCAGCGAGAGGGAGATAGATCATCGAGATAGAGATACATCAGCGAGAGATAGAGAGAGATACATCAGCGAGACAGAGAGATAGATCAGCGAGACAGAGATAAATCAGCGAGAGAGAGAGAGATAGATCGGCAAGAGTGAGATAGATCAGCGAGAGACAGAGATAGATCAGCGAGAGACAGAGATACATCAGCGAGAGATAGAGATACATCAGCGAGAGAGAGAGATACATCAGCGAGACAGAGAGATAGATCAGCGAGAAAGAGAGATACATCAGCGAGACAGAGATAGATCAGCGAGAGAGAGATAGATCAGCGAGAGAGAGATTCATCAGCGAGAGAGAGAGATACATCAGCGAGAGAGAGATACATCAGCGAGAGAGAGAGATACATCAGCGAGAGAGAGATAAATCAGCGAGAGAGAGAGAGATAGATCAGCGAGAGAGAGATACATCAGCGAGAGAAAGATAGATCAGCGAGAGAGAGATAGATCAGCGAGAGAGAGATAGATCAGCGAGAGAGAGATAGATCAGCGAGAGAGAGAGATAGATCAGCGAGAGAGAGATAGATCAGCGAGAGAGAGATAGATCAGCGAGAGAGAGATAGATCAGCGAGAGAGAGATAGATCAGCGAGAGAGAGATAGATCAGCGAGAGAGAGATAGATCAGCGAGAGAGAGATAGATCAGCGAGCGAGAGATAGATCAGCGAGCGAGAAATAGATCAGCGAGAGGGAGATAGATCAGCGAGAGGGAGATAGATCAGCGAGAGGGAGATAGATCAGCGAGAGAGAGAGATACATCAGCGAGAGACAGAGATAGATCAGCGAGAGACAGAGATATATCAGCGAGAGAGAGAGATAGAACAGCGAGAAAGAGATAGATCAGCGAGACAGAGATAGATACATCAGCGAGACAGAGAGATAGATCAGCGAGAGAGAGATACATCAGCGAGACAGAGAGATAGATCAGCGAGACAGAGATAGATCAGCGAGAGAGAGATAGATCAGCGAGAGAGAGATAGATCAGCGAGAGAGATATAGATCAGCGAGAGAGAGATAGATCAGCGAGAGAGAGAGATAGATCAGCGAGAGAGAGATATATCAGCGAGAGAGAGATACATCAGCGCGAGAGAGAGATACATCAGCGAGAGAGAGAGATATATCAGCGAGAGAGAGAGAGAGATAGATCAGCGAGAGAGAGAGATAGATCAGCGAGAGATAGATAGATCAGCGAGAGAGAGATAGATCAGCAAGAGAGAGATAGATCAGCGAGAGAGAGATAGATCAGCGAGAGAGAGAGAGAGATACATCAGCGAGAGAGACATACATCAGCGAGAGAGAGAGAGATACATCAGCGAGAGAGAGAGATAGATCAGCTAGAGAGAGAGAGATAGATCAGCGAGAGAGAGAGATAGATCGGGGAGAGAGAGATAGATCAGCGAGAGAGAGAGATACATCAGCGAGACAGAGAGATAGATCAGCGAGAGAGAGATAGGTCAGCGAGAGAGAGATACATCAGCGAGAGAGTGATTGATCAGCGAGAGAGAGAGATAGATCAGCGAGAGAGAGATAGATCAGTGAGAGAGATAGATCAGCGAGAGGGAGATAGATCATCGAGATAGAGATACATCAGCGAGAGATAGAGATACGTCAGCGAGAGAGAGATATATAAGCGAGAGAGAGAGAGAGATACATCAGCGAGACAGAGAGATAGATCAGCGAGACAGAGATAGATCGGCGAGAGAGAGAGAGATAGATCGGCGAGAGTGAGATAGATCAGCGAGAGACAGAGATAGATCAGCGAGAGACAGAGATACATCAGCGCGAGAGAGAGAGATAGATCAGCGAGAAAGAGATAGATCAGCGAGACAGAGATAGATACATCAGCGAGAGAGAGAGATAGATCAGCGAGAGAGAGAGATACATCAGCGAGACAGAGAGATAGATCAGCGAGAAAGAGAGATACATCAGCGAGACAGAGAGATAGATCAGCGAGACAGAGATAGATCAGCGAGAGAGAGATAGATCAGCGAGAGAGAGATTCATCAGCGAGAGAGAGATACATCAGCGAGAGAGAGATACATCAGCGAGAGAGAGAGATACATCAGCGAGAGAGAGATAGATCAGCGAGAGAGAGAGAGATAGATAAGCGAGAGAGAGATAGATCAGCGAGAGAAAGATATATCAGCGAGAGAGAGATAGATCAGCGAGAGAGAGATAGATCAGCGAGAGAGAGAGATAGATCAGCGAGAGAGAGATAGATCAGCGAGAGAGAGATAGATCAGCGAGAGAGAGATAGATCAGCAAGAGAGAGATAGATCATCGAGAGAGAGAGAGAGATAGATCGGCGAGAGGGGGATAGTTCAGCGAGAGAGAGATACATCAGCGAGAGAGAGATAGATCAGCGAGAGAGAGATAGATCAGCGAGAGGGAGATAGATCAGCGAGAGGGAGATAGATCAGCGAGAGAGAGAGATACATCAGCGAGAGAGAGATAGATCAGCGAGAGGGAGATAGATCGGCGAGAGTGAGATAGATCAGCGAGAGACAGAGATAGATCAGCGAGAGACAGAGATACATCAGCGCGAGAGAGAGAGATAGATCAGCGAGAAAGAGATAGATCAGCGAGACAGAGATAGATACATAAGCGAGAGAGAGAGATAGATCAGCGAGAGAGAGAGAGATACATCAGCGAGACAGAGAGATAGATCAGCGAGAAAGAGAGATACATCAGCGAGACAGAGAGATAGATCAGCGAGACAGAGATAGATCAACGAGAAAGAGATAGATCAGCGAGAGAGAGATTCATCAGCGAGAGAGAGATACATCAGCGAGAGAGAGATACATCAGCGAGAGAGAGAGATACATCAGCGAGAGAGAGATAGATCAGCGAGAGAGTGAGAGATAGATAAGCGAGAGAGAGATAGATCAGCGAGAGAAAGATATATCAGTGAGAGAGAGATAGATCAGCGAGAGAGAGATAGACCAGCGAGAGAAAGAGATAGATCAGCGAGAGAGATAGATCAGCGAGAGAGAGATAGATCAGCGAGAGAGAGATAGATCATCGAGAGAGAGAGAGAGAGAGAGAGATAGATCGGCGAGAGGGGGATAGTTCAGCGAGAGAGAGATACATCAGCGAGAGAGAGATAGATCAGCGAGAGAGAGATAGATCAGCGAGAGGGAGATAGATCAGCGAGAGGGAGATAGATCAGCGAGAAAGAGAGATACATCAGCGAGAGAGAGAGATACATCAGCGAGAGAGAGATAGATCAGCGAGAGGGAGATAGATCAGCGAGAGAGAGATAGATCAGCGAGAGAGAGATAGATCAGCGAGAGAGAGAGAGATAGATAAGCGAGAGAGAGATAGATCAGCGAGAGAAAGATATATCAGCGAGAGAGAGATAGATCAGCGAGAGAGAGATAGATCAGCGAGAGAGAGAGATAGATCAGCGAGAGAGAGATAGATCAGCGAGAGAGAGATAGATCAGCGAGAGAGAGATAGATCAGCAAGAGAGAGATAGATCATCGAGAGAGAGAGAGAGATAGATCGGCGAGAGGGGGATAGTTCAGCGAGAGAGAGATACATCAGCGAGAGAGAGATAGATCAGCGAGAGAGAGATAGATCAGCGAGAGGGAGATAGATCAGCGAGAGGGAGATAGATCAGCGAGAGAGAGAGATACATCAGCGAGAGAGAGATAGATCAGCGAGAGGGAGATAGATCGGCGAGAGTGAGATAGATCAGCGAGAGACAGAGATAGATCAGCGAGAGACAGAGATACATCAGCGCGAGAGAGAGAGATAGATCAGCGAGAAAGAGATAGATCAGCGAGACAGAGATAGATACATAAGCGAGAGAGAGAGATAGATCAGCGAGAGAGAGAGAGATACATCAGCGAGACAGAGAGATAGATCAGCGAGAAAGAGAGATACATCAGCGAGACAGAGAGATAGATCAGCGAGACAGAGATAGATCAACGAGAAAGAGATAGATCAGCGAGAGAGAGATTCATCAGCGAGAGAGAGATACATCAGCGAGAGAGAGATACATCAGCGAGAGAGAGAGATACATCAGCGAGAGAGAGATAGATCAGCGAGAGAGTGAGAGATAGATAAGCGAGAGAGAGATAGATCAGCGAGAGAAAGATATATCAGTGAGAGAGAGATAGATCAGCGAGAGAGAGATAGACCAGCGAGAGAGAGAGATAGATCAGCGAGAGAGATAGATCAGCGAGAGAGAGATAGATCAGCGAGAGAGAGATAGATCAGCGAGAGAGAGATAGATCATCGAGAGAGAGAGAGAGAGATAGATCGGCGAGAGGGGGATAGTTCAGCGAGAGAGAGATACATCAGCGAGAGAGAGATAGATCAGCGAGAGAGAGATAGATCAGCGAGAGGGAGATAGATCAGCGAGAGGGAGATAGATCAGCGAGAAAGAGAGATACATCAGCGAGAGAGAGAGATACATCAGCGAGAGAGAGATAGATCAGCGAGAGGGAGATAGATCAGCGAGAGAGAGATAGATCAGCGAGAGAGAGATAGATCAGCGAGAGAGAGATAGATCAGCGAGAGAGAGATAGATCAGCGAGAGAGAGAGATAGATCAGCGAGAGAGAGATAGATCAGCGAGAGAGAGATAGATCAGCGAGAGAGAGATAGATCAGCGAGAGAGAGATAGATCAGCGAGAGAGAGAGATACATCAGCGAGAGAGAGAGATAGATCAGCGAGAGAGATATAGATCAGCGAGAGAGAGATACATCAGCGGGAGAGAGAGAGATAGATCAGCGACAGAGAGAGATAGATCAGCGAGAGAGAGATAGATCAGCGAGAGAGAGATAGATCATCGAGAGAGAGAGATAGATCAGCGAGAGGGGGATAGTTCAGCGAGAGAGAGATACATCAGCGAGAGAGAGATACATCAGCGAGAGAGAGATACATCAGCGAGAGAGAGATATATCAGCGAGAGAGAGATAGATCAGCGAGAGAGAGAGAGATAGATCAGCGAGAGAGAGAGATAGATCAGCGAGAGAGAGATAGATCAGCGAGAGAGAGATAGATCAGCGAGAGAGAGATAGATCAGCGAGAGAGAGATAGATCAGCGAGAGAGAGATAGATCAGCGAGAGAGAGATAGATCAGCGAGCGAGAGATAGATCAGCGAGCGAGAAATAGATCAGCGAGAGGGAGATAGATCAGCGAGAGGGAGATAGATCAGCGAGAGGGAGATAGATCATCGAGATAGAGATACATCAGCGAGATATAGAGATACGTCAGCGAGAGAGAGATAGATAAACGAGAGAGAGAGAGAGATACATCAGCGAGACAGAGAGATAGATCAGCGAGACAGAGATAGATCGGCGAGAGAGAGAGAGATAGATCGGCGAGAGTGAGATAGATTAGCGAGAGACAGAGATAGATCAGCGAGAGACAGAGATACATCAGCGCGAGAGAGAGAGATAGATCAGCGAGAAAGAGATAGATCAGCGAGACAGAGATAGATACTTCAGCGAGAGAGAGAGAGATAGATCAGCGAGAGAGAGAGATACATCAGCGAGACAGAGAGATAGATCAGCGAGAAAGAGAGATACATCAGCGAGACAGAGAGATAGATCAGCGAGACAGAGATAGATCAGCGAGAGAGAGATAGATCAGCGAGAGAGAGATTCATCAGCGAGAGAGAGATACATCAGCGAGAGAGAGATACATCAGCGAGAGAGAGAGATACATCAGCGAGAGAGAGATAGATCAGCGAGAGAGAGAGAGAGATAGATAAGCGAGAGAGAGATAGATCAGCGAGAGAAAGATATATCAGCGAGAGAGAGATAGATCAGCGAGAGAGAGATAGATCAGCGAGAGAGAGAGATAGATCAGCGAGAGAGAGATAGATCAGCGAGAGAGAGATAGATCAGCGAGAGAGAGATAGATCAGCGAGAGAGAGTGAGATCATCGAGAGAGAGAGAGAAATAGATCGGCGAGAGAGAGATAGATCAGCGAGAGAGAGATAGATCAGCGAGAGAAAGATAGATCAGCGAGAGAGAGATAGATCATCGAGAGAGAGAGAGATAGATCGGCGAGAGGGGGATAGTTCAGCGAGAGAGAGATACATCAGCGAGAGAGAGATAGATCAGCGAGAGAGAGATAGATCAGCGAGAGGGAGATAGATCAGCGAGAGGGAGATAGATCAGCGAGAGAGAGAGATACATCAGCGAGAGAGAGAGATACATCAGCGAGAGAGAGATAGATCAGCGAGAGGGAGATAGATCAGCGAGAGAGAGATAGATCAGCGAGAGAGAGATAGATCAGCGAGAGAGAGATAGATCAGCGAGAGAGAGATAGATCAGCGAGAGAGAGAGATAGATCAGCGAGAGAGAGATAGATCAGCGAGAGAGAGATAGATCAGCGAGAGAGAGATAGATCAGCGAGAGAGAGATACATCAGCGAGAGAGAGAGATAGATCAGCGAGAGAGATATAGATCAGCGAGAGAGAGATACATCAGCGGGAGAGAGAGAGATAGATCAGCGACAGAGAGAGATAGATCAGCGAGAGAGAGATAGATCAGCGAGAGAGAGATAGATCATCGAGAGAGAGAGATAGATCAGCGAGAGGGGGATAGTTCAGCGAGAGAGAGATACATCAGCGAGAGAGAGATACATCAGCGAGAGAGAGATACATCAGCGAGAGAGAGATACATCAGCGAGAGAGAGATAGATCAGCGAGAGAGAGAGAGATAGATCAGCGAGAGAGAGATAGATCAGCGAGAGAGAGATAGATCAGCGAGAGAGAGATAGATCAGCGAGAGAGAGATAGATCAGCGAGAGAGAGATAGATCAGCGAGAGAGAGATAGATCAGCGAGAGAGATATAGATCAGCGAGCGAGAGATAGATCAGCGAGCGAGAAATAGATCAGCGAGAGGGAGATAGATCAGCGAGAGGGAGATAGATCAGCGAGAGGGAGATAGATCATCGAGATAGAGATACATCAGCGAGATATAGAGATACGTCAGCGAGAGAGAGATAGATAAGCGAGAGAGAGAGAGAGATACATCAGCGAGACAGAGAGATAGATCAGCGAGACAGAGATAGATCGGCGAGAGAGAGAGAGATAGATCGGCGAGAGTGAGATAGATCAGCGAGAGACAGAGATAGATCAGCGAGAGACAGAGATACATCAGCGCGAGAGAGAGAGAGATAGATCAGCGAGAAAGAGATAGATCAGCGAGACAGAGATAGATACATCAGCGAGAGAGAGAGAGATAGATCAGCGAGAGAGAGAGATACATCAGCGAGACAGAGAGATAGATCAGCGAGAAAGAAAGATACATCAGCGAGACAGAGAGATAGATCAGCGAGACAGAGATAGATCAGCGAGAGAGAGATAGATCAGCGAGAGAGAGATTCATCAGCGAGAGAGAGATACATCAGCGAGAGAGAGATACATCAGCGAGAGAGAGATAGATCAGCGAGAGAGAGAGAGATAGATCAGCGAGAGAGAGAGAGAGAGATAGATAAGCGAGAGAGAGATAGATCAGCGAGAGAAAGATATATCAGCGAGAGAGAGATAGATCAGCGAGAGAGAGATAGATCAGCGAGAGAGAGAGATAGATCAGCGAGAGAGAGATAGATCAGCGAAAGAGAGATAGATCAGCGAGAGAGAGATAGATCAGCGAGAGAGAGATAGATCATCGAGAGAGAGAGAGAAATAGATCGGCGAGAGGGGGATAGTTCAGCGAGAGAGAGATACATCAGCGAGAGAGAGATAGAACAGCGAGAGAGAGATAGATCAGCGAGAGGGAGATAGATCAGCGAGAGGGAGATAGATCAGCGAGAGAGAGAGATACATCAGCGAGAGAGAGAGATACATCAGCGAGAGAGAGATAGATCAGCGAGAGAGAGATAGATAAGCGAGAGAGAGATAGATCAGCGAGAGAGAGATAGATCAGCGAGAGAGAGATACATCAGCGAGAGAGAGAGATAGATCAGCGAGAGAGAGATAGATCAGCGAGAGAGAGATACATCAGCGGGAGAGAGAGAGATAGATCAGCGACAGAGAGAGATAGATCAGCGAGAGAGAGATAGATCAGCGAGAGAGAGAGATAGATCATCGAGAGAGAGAGATAGATCAGCGAGAGAGAGATACATCAGCGGGAGAGAGAGAGATAGATCAGCGACAGAGAGAGAGATAGATCAGCGAGAGAGAGATAGATCAGCGAGAGAGAGATAGATCATCGAGAGAGAGAGATAGATCAGCGAGAGGGGGATAGTTCAGCGAGAGAGAGATACATCAGCGAGAGAGAGATACATCAGCGAGAGAGAGATACATCAGCGAGAGAGAGATACATCAGCGAGAGAGAGAGATACATCAGCGAGAGAGAGATAGATCAGCGAGAGAGTGAGAGATAGATAAGCGAGAGAGAGATAGATCAGCGAGAGAAAGATATATCAGCGAGAGAGAGATAGATCAGCGAGAGAGAGATAGATCAGCGAGAGAGAGAGATAGATCAGCGAGAGAGAGATAGATCAGCGAGAGAGAGATAGATCAGCGAGCGAGAAATAGATCAGCGAGAGGGAGATAGATCAGCGAGAGGGAGATAGATAAGCGAGAGGGAGATAGATCAGCGAGAGAGAGAGATACATCAGCGAGATAGAGATAGATCAGCGAGAGAGAGATAGATCAGCGAGAGAGAGATAGATCAGCGAGAGAGCGATAGATCAACGAGAGAGAGATAGATCAGCGAGAGAGATAGATTAGCGAGAGAGAGATAGATCAGCGAGACAGAGATAGATCAGCGAGAGATATGGATAAGCGAGAGAGAGATGGATCAGCGAGAGAGAGATGGATCAGCGAGAGAGAGATGGATCAGCGAGAGAGAGAGATGGATCAGCGAGAGAGAGATGGATTAGCGAGAGAGAGATGGATAAGCGAGAGAGAGATGGATCAGCGAGAGAGATAGATCAGCGAGAGAGAGATAGATCAGCGAGAGAGAGATAGATCAGCGAGAGAGAGATAGATCAGCGAGAGAGAGAGAGATAGATCAGCGAGAGAGAGAGATAGATAAGCGAGAGAGAGAGATAGATCAGCGAGAGAGATAGATCACCGAGAGAGATAGATAGATCAGCAAGAGAGAGATAGATCAGCGAGAGAGAGATAGATCAGCGAGCGAGAGATAGATCAGCGAGCGATAAATAGTTCAGCGAGAGGGAGATAGATCAGCGAGAGGGAGATAGATCAGCGAGAGGGAGATAGATCAGCGAGAGAGAGAGATACATCGGGGAGAGAGAGATAGATCAGCGAGAGAGAGTTAGATCAGCGAGAGGGAGATAGATCAGCGAGAGAGAGAGAGATAGATCAGCGACAGAGAGAGATAGATCAGCGAGAGAGAGATAGATCAGCGAGAGAGAGATAGATCATCGAGAGAGAGAGATAGATCAGCGAGAGGGGGATAGTTCAGCGAGAGAGAGATACATCAGCGAGAGAGAGATACATCAGCGAGAGAGAGAGATACATCAGCGAGAGAGAGATACATCAGCGAGAGAGAGAGATACATCAGCGAGAGAGAGATAGATCAGCGAGAGAGTGAGAGATAGATAAGCGAGAGAGAGATAGATCAGCGAGAGAAAGATATATCAGCGAGAGAGAGATAGATCAGCGAGAGAGAGATAGATCAGCGAGAGAGAGAGATAGATCAGCGAGAGAGAGATAGATCAGCGAGAGAGAGATAGATCAGCGAGCGAGAAATAGATCAGCGAGAGGGAGATAGATCAGCGAGAGGGAGATAGATAAGCGAGAGGGAGATAGATCAGCGAGAGAGAGAGATACATCAGCGAGAGAGAGATAGATCAGCGAGAGAGAGATAGATCAGCGAGAGAGAGATAGATCAGCGAGAGAGCGATAGATCAACGAGAGAGAGATAGATCAGCGAGAGAGATAGATTAGCGAGAGAGAGATAGATCAGCGAGACAGAGATAGATCAGCGAGAGAGATATGGATAAGCGAGAGAGAGATGGATCAGCGAGAGAGAGATGGATCAGCGAGAGAGAGATGGATCAGCGAGAGAGAGAGATGGATCAGCGAGAGAGAGATGGATTAGCGAGAGAGAGATGGATAAGCGAGAGAGAGATGGATCAGCGAGAGAGATAGATCAGCGAGAGAGAGATAGATCAGCGAGAGAGAGATAGATCAGCGAGAGAGAGATAGATCAGCGAGAGAGAGAGAGATAGATCAGCGAGAGAGAGAGATAGATAAGCGAGAGAGAGATAGATCAGCGAGAGAGATAGATCACCGAGAGAGATAGATAGATCAGCAAGAGAGAGATAGATCAGCGAGAGAGAGATAGATCAGCGAGCGAGAGATAGATCAGCGAGCGATAAATAGTTCAGCGAGAGGGAGATAGATCAGCGAGAGGGAGATAGATCAGCGAGAGGGAGATAGATCAGCGAGAGAGAGAGATACATCGGGGAGAGAGAGATAGATCAGCGAGAGAGAGAGTTAGATCAGCGAGAGGGAGATAGATCAGCGAGAGAGAGATAGATCAGCGAGAGAGAGATAGATCAGCGAGAGAGAGATAGATCAGCGAGAGAGAGAGAGATAGATCAGCGAGAGAGAGAGATAGATCAGCGAGAGGGGGATAGATCAGCGAGAGAGAGATAGATCAGCGAGAGAGAGATAGATCAGCGAGAGAGAGATAGATCAGCGAGAGAGAGATACATCAGCGAGAGAGAGAGAGATAGATCAGCGAGAGAGAGATACATCAGCGAGAGAGAGAAAGAGATAGATCAGCGACAGAGAGAGATAGATCAGCGAGAGAGAGAGATAGATCACCGAGAGAGAGATAGATCAGCTAGACAGAGAGAAATAGATCAGCGAGACAGAGAGAGAGAGAGAGATAGATCAGCGAGAGAGAGAGAGAGATAGATCAGCGAGAGAGAGAGATAGATCATCGAGAGAGAGAGATAGATCAGCGAGAGAGAGATACATCAGCGGGAGAGAGAGAGATAGATCAGCGACAGAGAGAGATAGATCAGCGAGAGAGAGATAGATCAGCGAGAGAGAGATAGATCATCGAGAGAGAGAGATAGATCAGCGAGAGGGGGATAGTTCAGCGAGAGAGAGATACATCAGCGAGAGAGAGATACATCAGCGAGAGAGAGATACATCAGCGAGGGAGAGATACATCAGCGAGAGAGAGAGATACATCAGCGAGAGAGAGATAGATCAGCGAGAGAGTGAGAGATAGATAAGCGAGAGAGAGATAGATCAGCGAGAGAAAGATATATCAGCGAGAGAGAGATAGATCAGCGAGAGAGAGATAGATCAGCGAGAGAGAGAGGTAGATCAGCGAGAGAGAGATAGATCAGCGAGAGAGAGATAGATCAGCGAGCGAGAAATAGATCAGCGAGAGGGAGATAGATCAGCGAGAGGGAGATAGATAAGCGAGAGGGAGATAGATCAGCGAGAGAGAGAGATACATCAGCGAGAGAGAGATAGATCAGCGAGAGAGAGATAGATCAGCGAGAGAGAGATAGATCAGCGAGAGAGCGATAGATCAACGAGAGAGAGATAGATCAGCGAGAGAGATAGATTAGCGAGAGAGAGATAGATCAGCGAGAGAGAGATAGATCAGCGAGAGAGATATGGATAAGCGAGAGAGAGATGGATCAGCGAGAGAGAGATGGATCAGCGAGAGAGAGATGGATCAGCGAAAGAGAGAGATGGATCAGCGAGAGAGAGATGGATTAGCGAGAGAGAGATGGATAAGCGAGAGAGAGATGGATCAGCGAGAGAGATAGATCAGCGAGAGAGAGATAGATCAGCGAGAGAGAGATAGATCAGCGAGAGAGAGATAGATCAGCGAGAGAGAGAGAGATAGATCAGCGAGAGAGAGAGATAGATAAGCGAGAGAGAGATAGATCAGCGAGAGAGATAGATCACCGAGAGAGATAGATAGATCAGCAAGAGAGAGATAGATCAGCGAGAGAGAGATAGATCAGCCAGCGAGAGATAGATCAGCGAGCGATAAATAGTTCAGCGAGAGGGAGATAGATCAGCGAGAGGGAGATAGATCAGCGAGAGGGAGATAGATCAGCGAGAGAGAGAGAGATACATCGGGGAGAGAGAGATAGATCAGCGAGAGAGAGTTAGATCAGCGAGAGGGAGATAGATCAGCGAGAGAGAGATAGATCAGCGAGAGAGAGAGATAGATCAGCGAGAGAAAGATAGATCAGCGAGAGAGAGAGAGATAGATCAGCGAGAGAGAGAGATAGATCAGCGAGAGGGGGATAGATCAGCGAGAGAGAGATAGATCAGCGAGAGAGAGATAGATCAGCGAGAGAGAGATAGATCAGCGAGAGAGAGATACATCAGCGAGAGAGAGAGATAGATCAGCGAGAGAGAGATACATCAGCGAGAGAGAGAAAGAGATAGATCAGCGACAGAGAGAGATAGATCAGCGAGAGAGAGAGATAGATCACCGAGAGAGAGATAGATCAGCTAGACAGAGAGAAATAGATCAGCGAGACAGAGAGAGAGAGATAGATCAGCGAGAGAGAGAGAGAGATAGATCAGCGAGAGACAGAGATAGATCAGCGAGAGACAGAGATATATCAGCGAGAGAGAGAGAGATAGATCAGCGAGAAAGAGATAGATCAGCGAGACAGAGATAGATACATCAGCGAGACAGAGAGATACATCAGCGAGAGAGAGATACATCAGCGAGACAGAGAGATAGATCAGCGAGACAGAGATAGATCAGCGAGAGAGAGATAGATCAGCGAGAGAGAGATAGATCAGCGAGAGAGATATAGATCAGCGAGAGAGAGATAGATCAGCGAGAGAGAGAGATAGATCAGCGAGAGAGAGATACATCAGCGAGAGAGAGAGATAGATCAGCGAGAGAGAGATACATCAGCGAGAGAGAGATACATCAGCGCGAGAGAGAGATACATCAGCGAGAGAGAAAGATATATCAGCGAGAGAGAGAGAGATAGATCAGCGAGAGAGAGAGATAGATCAGCGAGAGAGAGATAGATCAGCGAGAGAGAGATAGATCAGCGAGAGAGAGATAGATCAGCGAGAGAGAGAGAGAGAGAGAGATAGATCAGCGAGAGAGAGATAGATCAGCGAGAGAGAGATAGATCAGCGAGAGAGAGATAGATCAGCGAGAGAGCGATAGATCAACGAGAGAGAGATAGATCAGCGAGAGAGATAGATTAGCGAGAGAGAGATAGATCAGCGAGAGAGAGATAGATCAGCGAGAGAGATATGGATCAGCGGGGGAGAGAGAGAGATAGATCAGCGAGAGAGAGATGGATCAGCGAGAGAGAGATGGATTAGCGAGAGAGAGATGGATCAGCGAGAGAGAGAGATGGGTCAGCGAGAGAGATAGATCAGCGAGAGAGAGATAGATCAGCGAGAGAGAGATAGATCAGCGAGAGAGATATAGATCAGCGAGAGAGAGATAGATCAGCGAGAGAGAGAGAGAGATAGATTAGCGAGAGAGAGATGGATCAGCGAGAGAGAGATGGATCAGCGAGAGAGATAGATCAGCGAGAGAGATAGATAGATCAGCAAGAGAGAGATAGATCAGCGAGAGAGAGATAGATCAGCGAGCGAGAGATAGATCAGCGAGCGATAAATAGATCAGCGAGAGGGAGATAGATCAGCGAGAGGGAGATAGATCAGCGAGAGGGAGATAGATCAGCGAAAGAGAGAGATACATCGGGGAGAGAGAGATAGATCAGCGAGAGAGAGATAGATCAGCGAGAGGGAGATAGATTAGCGAGAGAGAGATAGATCAGCGAGAGAGAGATAGATCAGCGAGAGAGAGATAGATCAGCGAGAGAGAGAGATAGATCAGCGAGAGAGAGAGAGATAGATCAGCGAGAGGGGGATAGATCAGCGAGAGAGAGATAGATCAGCGAGAGAGAGATAGATCAGCGAGAGAGAGATAGATCAGCGAGAGAGAGATACATCAGCGAGAGAGAGAGATAGATCAGCGAGAGAGAGATACATCAGCGAGAGATAGAGAGAGATAGATCAGCGACAGAGAGAGATAGATCAGCGAGAGAGAGAGATAGATCATCGAGAGAGAGATAGATCAGCTAGACAGAGAGAAATAGATCAGCGAGACAGAGAGAGAGAGATAGATCAGCGAGAGAGAGATAGATCAGCGAGAGAGAGAGAGAGAGATAGATCAGCGAGAGACAGAGATAGATCAGCGAGAGACAGAGATATATCAGCGAGAGAGAGAGAGATAGATCAGCGAGAAAGAGATAGATCAGCGAGACAGAGATAGATACATCAGCGAGACAGAGAGATACATCAGCGAGAGAGAGAGATACATCAGCGAGACAGAGAGATAGATCAGCGAGAATGAGATAGATCAGCGAGAGAGAGATAGATCAGCGAGAGAGAGATAGATCAGCGAGAGAGATATAGATCAGCGAGAGAGAGATAGATCAGCGAGAGAGAGAGATAGATCAACGAGAGAGAGATACATCAACGAGAGAGAGAGATAGATAAAGCGAGAGAGAGATACATCAGCGAGAGAGAGATACATCAGCGCGAGAATGAGATACATCAGCGAGAGAGAGAGATATATCAGCGAGAGAGAGAGAGATAGATCAGCGAGAGAGAGAGAGAGATAGATCAGCGAGAGAGAGATAGATCAGCCAGAGAGAGATAGATCAGCGAGAGAGAGATATATCAGCGAGAGAGAGATAGATCAGCGAGAGAGAGAGAGAGAGAGAGAGATAGATCAGCGAGAGAGAGATAGATCAGCGAGAGAGAGATAGATCAGCGAGAGAGAGATAGATCAGCGAGAGAGCGATAGATCAACGAGAGAGAGATAGATCAGCGAGAGAGATAGATTAGCGAGAGAGAGATAGATCAGCGAGAGAGAGATAGATCAGCGAGAGAGATATGGATCAGCGGGGGAGAGAGAGAGATAGATCAGCGAGAGAGAGATACATCAGCGAGAGAGAGAGATAGATCAGCGAGAGAGAGATACATCAGCGAGAGAGAGATACATCAGCGAGAGAGAGAGAGAGAGATAGATCGGCGACAGAGAGAGATAGATCAGCGAGAGAGAGATAGATCACCGAGAGAGAGATAGATCAGCGAGAGAGAGATAGATTAGCGAGACAGAGAGAGAGATAGATCAGCGAGAGAGAGAGAGAGAGATAGATCAGCGAGAGACAGAGATAGATCAGCGAGAGACAGAGATATATCAGCGAGAGAGAGAGAGAGATAGATCAACGAGAAAGAGATAGATCAGCGAGACAGAGATAGATACATCAGCGAGACAGAGAGATAGATCAGCGAGAGAGAGAGATACATCAGCGAGACAGAGAGATAGATCAGCGAGACAGAGAAAGATCAGCGAGAGAGAGATAGATCAGCGAGAGAGAGATAGATCAGCGAGAGAGATATAGATCAGCGAGAGAGAGAAAGATCAGCGAGAGAGAGAGATAGATCAGCGAGAGAGAGATACATCAGCGAGAGAGAGAGATATATCAGCGAGAGAGAGAGAGATAGATCAGCGAGAGAGAGAGAGAGATAGATCAGCGAGAGAGAGATAGATCAGCGAGAGAGAGATAGATCAGCGAGAGAGAGATAGATCAGCGAGAGAGAGAGAGAGAGAGAGAGAGATACATCAGCGAGAGAGACATACATCAGCGAGAGAGAGAGAGATACATCAGCGAGAGAGAGATAGATCAGCTAGAGAGAGAGAGATAGATCAGCGAGAGAGAGAGATAGATCGGGGAGAGAGATAGATCAGCGAGAGAGAGAGAGATACATCAGCGAGACAGAGAGATAGATCAGCGAGAGAGAGATAGGTCAGCGAGAGAGAGATACATCAGCGAGAGAGCGATAGATCAGCGAGAGAGAGAGAGATAGATCAGCGAGAGAGAGATAGATCAGTGAGAGAGAGATAGATCAGCGAGAGGGAGATAGATCATCGAGATAGAGATACATCAGCGAGAGATAGAGATACGTCAGCGAGAGAGAGATAGATAAGCGAGAGAGAGAGAGATACATCAGCGAGACAGAGAGATAATTCAGCGAGACAGAGATAGATCAGCGAGAGAGAGAGATAGATCGGCGAGAGTGAGATAGATCAGCGAGAGACAGAGATAGATCAGCGAGAGACAGAGATACATCAGCGCGAGAGAGAGAGATAGATCAGCGAGAAAGAGATAGATCCGCGAGAGAGAGATAGATACATCAGCGAGAGAGAGAGATAGATCAGCGAGAGAGAGAGATACATCAGCAAGACAGAGAGATAGATCAGCGAGAAAAAGAGATACATCAACGAGACAGAGAGATAGATCAGCGAGACAGAGATAGATCAGCGAGAGAGAGATAGATCAGCGAGAGAGAGATTCATCAGCGAGAGAGAGATACATCAGCGAGAGAGAGATACATCAGCGAGAGAGAGAGATACATCAGCGAGAGAGAGATAGATCAGCGAGAGAGAGAGAGATAGATAAGCGAGAGAGAGATAGATCAGCGAGAGAAAGATAGATCAGCGAGAGAGAGATAGATCAGCGAGAGAGAGATAGATCAGCGAGAGAGAGAGATAGATCAGCGAGAGAGAGATAGATCAGCGAGAGAGAGATAGATCAGCGAGAGAGAGATAGATCAGCGAGATAGAGATAGATCATCGAGAGAGAGAGAGAGAGAGAGGGGGAGAGAGATAGATCAGCGAGAGAGAGATAGATCAGCGAGAGAGAGATAGATCAGCGAGAGAGAGATAGATCAGCGAGATAGAGATAGATCATCGAGAGAGAGAGAGAGAGAGAGAGATAGATCGGCGAGAGGGGGATTGTTCAGCGAGAGAGAGATACATCAGCGAGAGAGAGAGAGATACATCAGCGAGAGAGAGATAGATCAGCGAGAGAGAGAGAGAGAGATAGATAAGCGAGAGAGAGATAGATCAGCGAGAGAAAGATAGATCAGCGAAAGAGAGATAGATCAGCGAGAGAGAGATAGATCAGCGAGAGAGAAAGATAGATCAGCGAGAGAGAGATAGATCAGCGAGAGAGAGATAGATCAGCGAGAGAGAGATAGATCAGCGAGATAGAGATAGATCATCGAGAGAGAGAGAGAGAGAGAGATAGATCGGCGAGAGGGGGATAGTTCAGCGAGAGAGAGATACATCAGCGAGAGAGAGATACATCAGCGAGAGAGAGATAGATCAGCGAGAGGGAGATAGATCAGCGAGAGGGAGATAGATCAGCGAGAGGGAGATAGATCAGCGAGAGAGAGAGATACATCAGCGAGAGAGAGATACATCAGCGAGAGAGAGATAGATCAGCGAGAGGGAGATAGATCAGCGAGAGAGAGATAGATCAGCGAGAGAGAGATAGATCAGCGAGAGAGAGAGATAAATCAGCGAGAGAGAGAGATAGATCAGCGAGAGAGAGATAGATCAGCGAGAGAGAGATAAATCAGCGAGAGAGAGATAGATCAGCGAGAGAGAGATACATCAGCGAGAGAGAGAGATAGATCAGCGAGAGAGAGATACATCAGCGGTAGAGAGAGAGAGATAGATCAGCGACAGAGAGAGATAGATCAGCGAGAGAGAGATAAATCAGCGAGAGAGAGAGAGATAGATCATCGAGAGAGAGAGATAGATCAACGAGAGGGGGATAGTTCAGCGAGAGAGAGATACATCAGCGAGAGAGAGATACATCAGCGAGAGAGAGATAGATCAGCGAGAGAGAGAGAGATAGATCAGCGAGAGAGAGAGATAGATCAGCGAGAGAGAGATATATCAGCGAGAGAGAGATAGATCAGCGAGAGAGAGATAGATCAGCGAGAGAGAGATAGATCAGCGAGAGAGAGATAGATCAGCGAGCGAGAGATAGATCAGCGAGCGAGAAATAGATCAGCGAGAGGGAGATAGATCAGCGAGAGGGAGATAGATCAGCGAGAGGGAGATAGATCAGCGAGAGAGAGAGATACATCAGCGAGAGAGAGATAGATCAGCGAGAGAGAGATAAATCAGCGAGAGGGAGATAGATCAGCGAGAGAGAGATAGATCAGCGAGAGAGAGATAGATCAGCGAGATAGAGAGATAGATCAGCGAGAGAGAGAGATAGATCAGCGAGAGAGAGAGATAGATCAGCGAGAGGGGGATAGATCAGCAGGAGAGAGATAGATCAGCGAGAGAGAGATAGATCAGCGAGAGAGAGATACATCAGCGAGAGAGAGAGAGATAGATCAGCGACAGAGAGAGATAGATCAGCGAGAGAGAGAGATAGATCACCGAGAGAGAGATAGATCAGCTAGACAGAGAGAGATAGATCAGCGAGACAGAGAGAGAGATAGATCAGCGAGAGAGAGATAGATCAGCGAGAGAGAGAGAGAGATAGATCACTGAGAGACAGAGATAGATCAGCGAGAGACAGAGATATATCAGCGAGAGAGAGAGAGAGATAGATCAGCGAGAAAGAGATAGATCAGCGAGAGAGAGATAGATACATCAGCGAGACAGAGAGATAGATCAGCGAGAGAGAGAGATACATCAACGAGACAGAGAGATAGATCAGCGAGACAGAGATAGATCAGCGAGAGAGAGAGATAGATCAGCGAGAGAGAGATGGATCAACGAGAGAGAGATAGATCAGCGAGAGAGAGTTAGATCAGCGAGAGAGAGATAGATCAGCGAGAGAGAGATACATCAGCGAGAGAGAGATACATCAGCGAGAGAGAGAGATACATCAGCGAGAGAGAGATATATATCAGCGAGAGAGAGATACATCGGCGAGAGAGAGAGAGAGAGATAGATCGGCGACAGAGAGAGATAGATCAGCGAGAGAGAGATAGATCACCGAGAGAGAGATAGATCAGCTAGACAGAGAGAGATAGATCAGCGAGACAGAGAGAGATATAGATCAGCGAGAGAGAGATAGATCAGCGAGAGAGAGAGAGAGATAGATCAGCGAGAGACAGAGATAGATCAGCGAGAGACAGAGATATATCAGCGAGAGAGAGAGAGATAGATCAACGAGAAAGAGATAGATCAGCGAGACAGAGATAGATACATCAGCGAGACAGAGAGATAGATCAGCGAGACAGAGAGATAGATCAGCGAGACAGAGAAAGATCAGCGAGAGAGAGATAGATCAGCGAGAGAGAGATAGATCAGCGAGAGAGATATAGATCAGCGAGAGAGAGATAGATCAGCGAGAGAGAGAGATAGATCAGCGAGAGAGAGATACATCAGCGAGAGAGAGAGATATATCAGCGAGAGAGAGAGAGAGATAGATCAGCGAGAGAGAGAGATAGATCAGCGAGAGAGAGATAGATCAGCGAGAGAGAGATAGATCAGCGAGAGAGAGATAGATCAGCGAGAGAGAGAGAGAGAGATACATCAGCGAGAGAGACATACATCAGCGAGAGATAGAGAGATACATTAGCGAGAGAGAGAGATAGATCAGCTAGAGAGAGAGAGATAGATCAGCGAGAGAGAGAGATAGATCGAGGAGAGAGAGATAGATCAGCGAGAGAGAGAGAGATACATCAGCGAGACAGAGAGATAGATCAGCGAGAGAGAGATAGGTCAGCGAGAGAGAAATACATCAGCGAGAGAGCGATAGATCAGCGAGAGAGAGAGATAGATCAGCGAGAGAGAGATAGATCAGTGAGAGAGAGATAGATCAGCGAGAGGGAGATAGATCATCGAGATAGAGATACATCAGCGAGAGATAGAGATACGTCAGCGAGAGAGAGAGATAGATAAGCAAGAGAGAGAGAGATACATCAGCGAGACAGAGAGATAGTTCAGCGAGACAGAGATAGATCAGCGAGAGAGAGAGATAGATCGGCGAGAGTGAGATAGATCAGCGAGAGACAGAGATAGATCAGCGAGAGACAGAGATACATCAGCGCGCGCGAGAGAGAGAGAGATAGATCAGCAAGAAAGAGATAGATCAGCGAGAAAGAGATAGATACATCAGCGAGAGAGAGAGATAGATCAGCGAGAGAGAGAGATACATCAGCGAGACAGAGAGATAGATCAGCGAGAAAAAGAGATACATCAGCGAGACAGAGATACATCAGCGCGCGTGAGAGAGAGAGAGATAGATCAGCAAGAAAGAGATAGATCAGCGAGACAGAGATAGATACATCAGCGAGAGAGAGAGAGAGAGATAGATCAGCGAGAGAGAGAGATACATCAGCGAGACAGAGAGATAGATCAGCGAGAGGGAGATAGATCATCGAGATAGAGATACATCAGCGAGAGATAGAGATACGTCAGCGAGAGAGAGATAGATAAGCGAGAGAGAGAGAGAGATACATCAGCGAGACAGAGAGATAGTTCAGCGAGACAGAGATAGATCAGCGAGAGAGAGAGATAGATCGGCGAGAGTGAGATAGATCAGCGAGAGACAGAGATAGATCAGCGAGAGACAGAGATACATCAGCGCGCGCGAGAGAGAAAGAGATAGATCAGCAAGAAAGAGATAGATCAGCGAGACAGAGATAGATACATCAGCGAGAGAGAGAGATAGATCAGCGAGAGAGAGAGATACATCAGCGAGACAGAGAGATAGATCAGCGAGAAAAAGAGATACATCAACGAGACAGAGAGATAGATCAGCGAGACAGAGATAGATCAGCGAGAGAGAGATAGATCAGCGAGAGAGAGATTCATCAGCGAGAGAGAGATACATCAGCGAGAGAGAGATACATCAGCGAGAGAGAGAGATACATCAGCGAGAGAGAGATAGATCAGCGAGAGAGAGAGAGATAGATAAGCGAGAGAGAGATAGATCAGCGAGAGAAAGATAGATCAGCGAGAGAGAGATAGATCAGCGAGAGAGAGATAGATCAGCGAGAGAGAGAGATAGATCAGCGAGAGAGAGATAGATCAGCGAGAGAGAGATAGATCAGCGAGAGAGAGATAGATCAGCGAGATAGAGATAGATCATCGAGAGAGAGAGAGAGAGAGATAGATCGGCGAGAGGGGGATAGTTCAGCGAGAGAGATATACATCAGCGAGAGAGAGATACATCAGTGAGAGAGAGATAGATCAGCGAGAGGGAGATAGATCAGCGAGAGGGAGAAAGATCAGCGAGAGGGAGATAGATCAGCGAGAGAGAGAGATACATCAGCGAGAGAGAGATACATCAGCGAGAGAGACATAGATCAGCGAGAGGGAGATAGATCAGCGAGAGAGAGATAGATCAGCGAGAGAGAGATAGATCAGCGAGAGAGAGATAGATCAGCGAGAGAGAGAGAGATAGATCAGCGAGAGAGAGAGATAGATCAGCGAGAGAGAGATAGATCAGCGAGAGAGAGATAGATCAGCGAGAGAGAGATAGATCAGCGAGAGAGAGATAGATCAGCGAGAGAGAGATACATCAGCGAGAGAGAGAGATAGATCAGCGAGAGAGAGATAGATCAGCGAGAGAGAGATACATCAGCGGGAGAGAGAGAGATAGATCAGCGACAGAGAGAGATAGATCAGCGAGAGAGAGATAGATCAGCGAGAGAGAGAGATAGATCAGCGAGAGAGAGATAGATCAGCGAGAGAGAGATAGATCAGCGAGAGAGAGAGAGAGAGAGATACATCAGCGAGAGAGACATACATCAGCGAGAGAGAGAGAGATACATATGCGAGAGAGAGAGATAGATCAGCTAGAGAGAGAGAGATAGATCAGCGAGAGAGAGAGATAGATCGGGGAGAGAGAGATAGATCAGCGAGAGAGAGATAGGTCAGCGAGAGAGAGATACATCAGCGAGAGAGCGATAGATCAGCGAGAGAGAGAGAGAAATAGATCAGCGAGAGAGAGAGATAGATCAGTGAGAGAGAGTTAGATCAGCGAGAGGGAGATAGATCATCGAGATAGAGATACATCAGCGAGAGATAGAGATACGTCAGCGAGAGAGAGATAGATAAGCGAGAGAGAGAGAGGATACATCAGCGAGACAGAGAGATAGATCAGCGAGACAGAGATAGATCAGCGAGAGAGAGAGATAGATCGGCGAGAGTGAGATAGATCAGCGAGAGACAGAGATAGATCAGCGAGAGACAGAGATACATCAGCGCGAGAGAGAGAGATAGATCAGCGAGAAAGAGATAGATCAGCGAGACAGAGATAGATACATCAGCGAGAGAGAGAGATAGATCAGCGAGAGAGAGAGATACATCAGCGAGACAGAGAGATAGATCAGCGAGAAAGAGAGATACATCAGCGAGACAGAGAGATAGATCAGCGAGACAGAGATAGATCAGCGAGAGAGAGATAGATCAGCAAGAGAGAGATTCATCAGCGAGAGAGAGATACATCAGCGAGAGAGAGATACATCAGCGAGAGAGAGATACATCAGCGAGAGAGAGAGATACATCAGCGAGAGAGAGATAGATCAGCGAGAGAGAGAGAGATAGATAAGCGAGAGAGAGATAGATCAGCGAGAGAAAGATAGATCAGCGAGAGAGAGATAGATCAGCGAGAGAGAGATAGATCAGCGAGAGAGAGAGATAGATCAGCGAGAGAGAGATAGATCAGCGAGAGAGAGATAGATCAGCGAGAGAGAGATAGATCAGCGAGATAGAGATAGATCATCGAGAGAGAGAGAGAGAGAGAGATAGATCGGCGAGAGGGGGATAGTTCAGCGAGAGAGAGATACATCAGCGAGAGAGAGATACATCAGCGAGAGAGAGATAGATCAGCGAGAGGGAGATAGATCAGCGAGAGAGAGATACATCAGCGAGGAGAGAGATACATCAGCGAGAGAGAGATAGATCAGCGAGAGGGAGATAGATCAGCGAGAGAGAGATAGATCAGCGAGAGAGAGATAGATCAGCGAGAGAGAGAGATAGATCAGCGAGAGAGAGAGATAGATCAGCGAGAGAGAGATAGATCAGCGAGAGAGAGATAGATAAGCGAGAGAGAGATAGATCAGCGAGAGAGAGATAGATCAGCGAGAGAGAGATACATCAGCGAGAGAGAGAGATAGATCAGCGAGAGAGTGATAGATCAGCGAGAGAGAGATACATCAGCGGGAGAGAGAGAGATAGATCAGCGACAGAGAGAGATAGATCAGCGAGAGAGAGATAGATCAGCGAGAGAGAGAGATAGATCATCGAGAGAGAGAGATAGATCAGCGAGAGGGGGATAGTTCAGCGAGAGAGAGATACATCAGCGAGAGAGAGATACATCAGCGTGAGAGAGATACATCAGCGAGAGAGAGATACATCAGCGAGAAAGAGATAGATCAGCGAGAGAGAGAGAGATAGATCAGCGAGAGAGAGATAGATCAGCGAGAGAGAGATAGATCAGCGAGAGAGAGATAGATCAGTGAGAGAGAGATAGATCAGCGAGAGAGAGATAGATCAGCGAGAGAGAGATAGATCAGCGAGCGAGAGATAGATCAGCGAGCGAGAAATAGATCAGCGAGAGGGAGATAGATCAGCGAGAGGGAGATAGATCAACGAGAGGGAGGTAGATCAGCGAGAGAGAGAGATACATCAGCGAAAGAGAGATACATCAGCGAGAGAGAGATAGATCAGCGAGAGGGAGATAGAACAGCGAGAGAGAGATAGATCAGCGAGAGAGAGATAGATCAGCGAGAGAGAGAAATAGATCAGCGAGAGAGAGAGATAGATCAGCGAGAGAGAGAGAGATAGATCAGCGAGAGGGGGATAGATCAGCGGGAGAGAGATAGATCAGCGAGAGAGAGATAGATCAGCGAGAGAGAGATACATCAGCGAGAGAGAGAGAGATAGATCAGCGACAGAGAGAGATAGATCAGCGAGAGAGAGAGATAGATCACCGAGAGAGAGATAGATCAGCTAGACAGAGAGAGATAGATCAGCGAGACAGAGAGAGAGATAGATCAGCGAGAGAGAGATAGATCAGCGAGAGAGAGAGAGAGATATATCACTGAGAGACAGAGATAGATCAGCGAGAGACAGAGATATATCAGCGAGAGAGAGAGAGAGATAGATCAGCGAGAAAGAGATAGATCAGCGAGAGAGAGATAGATAC
This sequence comes from Antedon mediterranea, assembly GCF_964355755.1. Classification (NCBI taxonomy): domain Eukaryota; kingdom Metazoa; phylum Echinodermata; class Crinoidea; order Comatulida; family Antedonidae; genus Antedon; species Antedon mediterranea. The sequence goes on along the minus strand of NC_092676.1, from coordinate 11,911,891 downwards.
ATCAGCGAGACAGAGAGATAGATCAGCGAGAGAGAGAGATACATAAACGAGACAGAGAGATAGATCAGCGAGACAGAGATAGATCAGCGAGAGAGAGAGATAGATCAGCGAGAGAGAGATGGATCAGCGAGAAAGAGTTAGATCAGCGAGAGAGAGATAGATCAGCGAGAGAGAGATACATCAGCGAGAGAGAGATACATCAGCGAGAGAGAGAGATACATCAGCAAGAGAGAGATATATCAGCGAGAGAGAGAGAGATAGATCAGCGAGAGAGAGAGATAGATCAGCGAGAGAGAGATAGATCAGCGAGAGAGAGATAGATCAGCGAGAGAGAGATAGATCAGCGAGAGAGAGAGAGATAGATCAGCGAGAGAGAGAGAGATAGATCAGCGAGAGAGAGAGATAGATCAGCGAGAGAGAGAGATAGATCATCGAGAGAGAGAGATAGATATGCGAGAAGGGGATAGTTCAGCGAGAGAGAGATACATCAGCGAGAGAGAGATACATCAGCGAGAGAGAGATACATCAGCGAGAGAGAGATACATCAGCGAGAGAGAGATACATCAGCGAGAGAGAGATAGATCAGCGAGAGAGAGAGAGATAGATCAGCGAGAGAGAGAGAGATAGATCAGCGAGAGAGAGATAGATCAGCGAGAGAGAGATAGATAAGCGAGAGAGAGATAGATCAGCGAGAGAGAGATAGATCAGCGAGAGAGAGATAGATCAGCGAGAGAGAGATAGATCAGCGAGCGAGAGATAGATCAGCGAGCGAGAAATAGATCAGCGAGAGGGAGATAGATCAACGAGAGGGAGATAGATCAGCGAGAGAGAGAGATACATCAGCGAGAGAGAGATAGATCAGCGAGAGAGAGATAGATCAGCGAGAGAGAGAGAGATAGATCAGCGAGAGAGAGAGATAGATCACCGAAAGAGAGATAGATCAGCTAGACAGAGAGAGATAGATCAGCGAGACAGAGAGAGAGATAGATCAGCGAGAGAGAGATAGATCAGCGAGAAAGAGAGAGAGATAGATCACTGAGAGACAGAGATAGATCAGCGAGAGACAGAGATATATCAGTGAGAGAGAGAGAGAGAGATAGATCAGCGAGAAAGAGATAGATCAGCGAGAGAGAGATAGATACATCAGCGAGACAGAGAGATAGATCAGCGAGAGAGAGAGAGATACATCAACGAGACAGAGAGATAGATCAGCGAGACAGAGATAGATCAGCGAGAGAGAGAGATAGATCAGCGAGAGAGAGATGGATCAGCGAGAGAGAGATAGATCAGCGAGAGAGAGTTCGATCAGCGAGAGAGAGATAGATCAGCGAGAGAGAGGTACATCAGCGAGAGAGAGATACATCAGCGAGAGAGAGAGATACATCAGCGAGAGAGAGAGATATATCAGCGAGAGAGAGAGAGAGATAGATCAGCGAGAGAGAGAGAGATAGATCAGCGAGAGAGAGATAGATCAGCGAGAGAGAGATAGATCAGCGAGAGAGAGAGATAGATCAGCGAGAGAGAGATAGATCAGCGAGAGAGAGAGAGATACATCAGCGAGAGAGAGATACATCAGCGAGAGAGAGAGTTACATCAGCGAGAGAGAGATAGATCAGCTAGAGAGAGAGAGATAGATCAGCGAGAGAGAGAGATAGATCGGGGAGAGAGAGATAGATCAGCGAGAGAGAGAGAGATACATCACCGAGACAGAGAGATAGATCAGCGAGAGAGAGATAGGTCAGCGACAGAGAGATACATACATCAGCGAGAGAGAGATAGATCAGCGAGAGGGAGATAGATCAGCAAGATAGAGATACATCAGCGAGAGATAGAGATACATCAGCGAGAGAGAGATAGATCAGCGAGAGAGAGAGATACATCAGCGAGAGAGAGATAGATCAGCGAGAGACAGATAGATCAGCGAGAGAGAGATAGATCAGCGAGAGAGAGATAGATCAGCGAGAGAGAGATAGATCAGCGAGAGAGAGATAGATCAGCAAGAGAGAGATAGATCAGCGAGAGAGAGATAGATCAGCGAGAGAGAGATAGATCAGCGAGAGAGAGATAGATCAGCGAGGGAGAGATAGATCAGCAAGAGAGAGAGATAGATCAGCGAGAGAGAGAGATACATCAGCGAGACAGAGAGATAGATCAGCGAGACCGAGATAGATCAGCGAGAGAGAGAGAGAGATAGATCGGCGAAAGAGAGATAGATCAGCGAGAGAGAGATAGATCAGCGAGAGACAGAGATACATCAGCGAGAGAGAGAGAGATAGATCAGCGAGAAAGAGATAGATCAGCGAGACAGAGATAGATACATCAACGAGAGAGAGAGATAGATCAGCGAGACAGAGATAGATCAGCGAGAGAGAGATAGATCAGCGAGAGAGAGATTCATCAGCGAGAGAGAGATACATAAACGAGAGAGAGATACATCAGCGAGAGAGAGAGATACATCAGCGAGAGAGAGAGATAGATCAGCGAGAGAGAGATAGATCAGCGAGAGAGAGAGAGATAGATCAGCGAGAGAGAGATAGATCAGCGAGAGAAAGATAGATCAGCGAGAGAGAGATAGATCAGCGAGAGAGAGATAGATCAGCGAGAGAGAGATAGATCAGCGAGAGAGAGATAGATCAGCGAGAGAGAGATAGATCAGCGAGAGAGAGAGATAGATCACCGAGAGAGAGAGAGATAGATCAGCAAGAGGAGGATAGTTCAGCGAGAGAGAGATACATCAGCGAGAGAGAGATACATCAGCGAGAGAGAGATAGATCAGCGAGAGAGAGAGAGATAGATCAGCGAGAGAGAGATAGATCAGCGAGAGAGAGAGATAGATCAGCGAGAGAGAGATAGATCAGCGAGAGAGAGATAGATCATCGAGAGAGAGATAGATCAGCGAGAGAGAGATAGATCAGCGAGAGAGAGATAGATCAGCGAGAGAGAGATAGATCAGCGAGAGAGAGATAGATCAGCGAGAGAGAGAGATAGATCAGCGAGAGAGAGATACATCGAGGAGAGAGAGATACACCAGCGAGAGAGAGATAGATCAGCGAGAGAGAGATAGATCAGCGATAGAGAGATAGATCAGCGAGAGAGAGAGATAGATCAGCGAGAGAGAGATAGATATGCGAGAGAGAGATAGATCAGCGAGAGAGAGATAGATCAGCGAGAGAGAGAGAGATAGATCAGCGAGAGAGAGAGAGATAGATCAGCGAGAGAGAGAGGTAGATCAGCGAGAGGGGGATAGATCAGCGAGAGAGAGAGATAGATCAGCGAGAGAGAGATAGATCAGCGAGAGAGAGAGATAGATCAGCGAGAGAGAGACAGATCAGCGAGAGAGAGAGATAGATCAGCGAGAGAGAGAGATAGATCAGCGAGAGAGAGATAGGTACATCAGCGAGAGAGAGAGATAGATCAGCGAGAGAGAGATACATCAGCGAGACAGAGAGATAGATCAGCGAGAGAGAGAGATACCTCAGCGGGACAGAGAGATAGATCAGCGAGACAGAGACAGATCAGCGAGAGAGAGAGAGAGATAGATCAGCGAGAGAGAGATAAATCAGCGAGAGAGAGATAGATCAGCGAGAGAGAGATAGATCAGCAAGAGAGAGATAGATCAGCGAGAGAGAGATAGATCAGCGAGAGAGAGATAGATCAGCGAGAGAGAGATAGATCAGCGAGAGAGAGATAGATCAGCAAGAGAGAGAGATAGATCAGCGAGAGAGAGAGATACATCAGCGAGACAGAGAGATAGATCAGCGAGAGAGAGATACATACATCAGCGAGAGAGAGATAGATCAGCGAGAGAGAGAGATAGATCAGCGAGAGAGAGAGATAGATCACCGAGAGAGAGATAGATCAGCTAGACAGAGAGAGATAGATCAGCGAGACAGAGAGAGAGATAGATCAGCGAGAGAGAGATAGATCAGCGAGAGAGAGAGAGAGAGAGATAGATCACTGAGAGACAGAGATAGATCAGCGAGAGACAGAGATATATCAGCGAGAGAGAGAGAGAGAGATAGATCAGCGAGAAAGAGATAGATCAGCGAGAGAGAGATAGATACATCAGCGAGACAGAGAGATAGATCAGCGAGAGAGAGAGACACATCAACGAGACAGAGAGATAGATCAGCGAGACAGAGATAGATCAGCGAGAGAGAGAGATAGATCAGCGAGAGAGAGATGGATCAGCGAGAGAGAGATAGATCAGCGAGAGAGAGTTCGATCAGCGAGAGAGAGATAGATCAGCGAGAGAGAGGTACATCAGCGAGAGAGAGATACATCAGCGAGAGAGAGAGATACATCAGCGAGAGAGAGAGATATATCAGCGAGAGAGAGAGAGATAGATCAGCGAGAGAGAGAGAGATAGATCAGCGAGAGAGAGATAGATCAGCGAGAGAGAGATAGATCAGCGAGAGAGAGATAGATCAGCGAGAGAGAGATAGATCAGCGAGAGAGAGATAGATCAGCGAGAGAGAGAGAGATACATCAGCGAGAGAGAGATACATCAGCGAGAGAGAGAGATACATCAGCGAGAGAGAGATAGATCAGCTAGAGAGAGAGAGATAGATCAGCGAGAGAGAGAGATAGATCGGGGAGAGAGAGACAGATCAGCGAGAGAGAGAGATACATCACCGAGACAGAGAGATAGATCAGCGAGAGAGAGATAGGTCAGCGACAGAGAGATACATACATCAGCGAGAGAGAGATAGATCAGCGAGAGAGAGATAGATCAGCGAGAGAGAGATAGATCAGCGAGAGGGAGATAGATCAGCGAGATAGAGATACATCAGCGAGAGATAGAGATACATCAGCGAGAGAGAGATAGATCAGCGAGAGAGAGAGATACATCAGCGAGAGAGAGATAGATCAGCGAGAGACAGATAGATCAGCGAGAGAGAGATAGATCAGCGAGAGAGAGATAGATCAGCGAGAGAGAGATAGATCAGCGAGAGAGAGATAGATCAGCAAGAGAGAGATAGATCAGCGAGAGAGAGATAGATCAGCGAGAGAGAGATAGATCAGCGAGAGAGAGATAGATCAGCGAGGGAGAGATAGATCAGCAAGAGAGAGAGATAGATCAGCGAGAGAGAGAGATACATCAGCGAGACAGAGAGATAGATCAGCGAGACAGAGATAGATCAGCGAGAGAGAGAGAGATAGATCGGCGAGAGAGAGATAGATCAGCGAGAGAGAGATAGATCAGCGAGAGAGAGATAGATCAGCGAGATAGAGATAGATCATCGAGAGAGAGAGAGAGAGAGAGAGAGAGAGATAGATCGGCGAGAGGGGGATTGTTCAGCGAGAGAGAGATACATCAGCGAGAGAGAGAGAGATACATCAGCGAGAGAGAGATAGATCAGCGAGAGAGAGAGAGAGATAGATAAGCGAGAGAGAGATAGATCAGCGAGAGAAAGATAGATCAGCGAGAGAGAGATAGATCAGCGAGAGAGAGATAGATCAGCGAGAGAGAGAGATAGATCAGCGAGAGAGAGATAGATCAGCGAGAGAGAGATAGATCAGCGAGAGAGAGATAGATCAGCGAGATAGAGATAGATCATCGAGAGAGAGAGAGAGAGAGAGAGATAGATCGGCGAGAGGGGGATAGTTCAGCGAGAGAGAGATACATCAGCGAGAGAGAGATACATCAGCGAGAGAGAGATAGATCAGCGAGAGGGAGATAGATCAGCGAGAGGGAGATAGATCAGCGAGAGGGAGATAGATCAGCGAGAGAGAGAGATACATCAGCGAGAGAGAGATACATCAGCGAGAGAGAGATAGATCAGCGAGAGGGAGATAGATCAGCGAGAGAGAGATAGATCAGCGAGAGAGAGATAGATCAGCGAGAGAGAGAGATAAATCAGCGAGAGAGAGAGATAGATCAGCGAGAGAGAGATAGATCAGCGAGAGAGAGATAAATCAGCGAGAGAGAGATAGATCAGCGAGAGAGAGATACATCAGCGAGAGAGAGAGATAGATCAGCGAGAGAGAGATACATCAGCGGTAGAGAGAGAGAGATAGATCAGCGACAGAGAGAGATAGATCAGCGAGAGAGAGATAAATCAGCGAGAGAGAGAGAGATAGATCATCGAGAGAGAGAGATAGATCAACGAGAGGGGGATAGTTCAGCGAGAGAGAGATACATCAGCGAGAGAGAGATACATCAGCGAGAGAGAGATAGATCAGCGAGAGAGAGAGAGAGATAGATCAGCGAGAGAGAGAGATAGATCAGCGAGAGAGAGATATATCAGCGAGAGAGAGATAGATCAGCGAGAGAGAGATAGATCAGCGAGAGAGAGATAGATCAGCGAGAGAGAGATAGATCAGCGAGCGAGAGATAGATCAGCGAGCGAGAAATAGATCAGCGAGAGGGAGATAGATCAGCGAGAGGGAGATAGATCAGCGAGAGGGAGATAGATCAGCGAGAGAGAGAGATACATCAGCGAGAGAGAGATAGATCAACGAGAGAGAGATAGATCAGCGAGAGGGAGATAGATCAGCGAGAGAGAGATAGATCAGCGAGAGAGAGATAGATCAGCGAGATAGAGAGATAGATCAGCGAGAGAGAGAGATAGATCAGCGAGAGAGAGAGATAGATCAGCGAGAGGGGGATAGATCAGCAGGAGAGAGATAGATCAGCGAGAGAGAGATAGATCAGCGAGAGAGAGATACATCAGCGAGAGAGAGAGAGATAGATCAGCGACAGAGAGAGATAGATCAGCGAGAGAGAGAGATAGATCACCGAGAGAGAGATAGATCAGCTAGACAGAGAGAGATAGATCAGCGAGACAGAGAGAGAGATAGATCAGCGAGAGAGAGATAGATCAGCGAGAGAGAGAGAGAGATAGATCACTGAGAGACAGAGATAGATCAGCGAGAGACAGAGATATATCAGCGAGAGAGAGAGAGAGATAGATCAGCGAGAAAGAGATAGATCAGCGAGAGAGAGATAGATACATCAGCGAGACAGAGAGATAGATCAGCGAGAGAGAGAGATACATCAACGAGACAGAGAGATAGATCAGCGAGACAGAGATAGATCAGCGAGAGAGAGAGATAGATCAGCGAGAGAGAGATGGATCAACGAGAGAGAGATAGATCAGCGAGAGAGAGTTAGATCAGCGAGAGAGAGATAGATCAGCGAGAGAGAGATACATCAGCGAGAGAGAGATACATCAGCGAGAGAGAGAGATACATCAGCGAGAGAGAGATATATATCAGCGAGAGAGAGATACATCGGCGAGAGAGAGAGAGAGAGATAGATCGGCGACAGAGAGAGATAGATCAGCGAGAGAGAGATAGATCACCGAGAGAGAGATAGATCAGCTAGACAGAGAGAGATAGATCAGCGAGACAGAGAGAGATATAGATCAGCGAGAGAGAGATAGATCAGCGAGAGAGAGAGAGAGATAGATCAGCGAGAGACAGAGATAGATCAGCGAGAGACAGAGATATATCAGCGAGAGAGAGAGAGATAGATCAACGAGAAAGAGATAGATCAGCGAGACAGAGATAGATACATCAGCGAGACAGAGAGATAGATCAGCGAGACAGAGAGATAGATCAGCGAGACAGAGAAAGATCAGCGAGAGAGAGATAGATCAGCGAGAGAGAGATAGATCAGCGAGAGAGATATAGATCAGCGAGAGAGAGATAGATCAGCGAGAGAGAGAGATAGATCAGCGAGAGAGAGATACATCAGCGAGAGAGAGAGATATATCAGCGAGAGAGAGAGAGAGATAGATCAGCGAGAGAGAGAGATAGATCAGCGAGAGAGAGATAGATCAGCGAGAGAGAGATAGATCAGCGAGAGAGAGATAGATCAGCGAGAGAGAGAGAGAGAGATACATCAGCGAGAGAGACATACATCAGCGAGAGATAGAGAGATACATCAGCGAGAGAGAGAGATAGATCAGCTAGAGAGAGAGAGATAGATCAGCGAGAGAGAGAGATAGATCGAGGAGAGAGAGATAGATCAGCGAGAGAGAGAGAGATACATCAGCGAGACAGAGAGATAGATCAGCGAGAGAGAGATAGGTCAGCGAGAGAGAAATACATCAGCGAGAGAGCGATAGATCAGCGAGAGAGAGAGATAGATCAGCGAGAGAGAGATAGATCAGTGAGAGAGAGATAGATCAGCGAGAGGGAGATAGATCATCGAGATAGAGATACATCAGCGAGAGATAGAGATACGTCAGCGAGAGAGAGATAGATAAGCAAGAGAGAGAGAGATACATCAGCGAGACAGAGAGATAGTTCAGCGAGACAGAGATAGATCAGCGAGAGAGAGAGATAGATCGGCGAGAGTGAGATAGATCAGCGAGAGACAGAGATAGATCAGCGAGAGACAGAGATACATCAGCGCGCGCGAGAGAGAAAGAGATAGATCAGCAAGAAAGAGATAGATCAGCGAGACAGAGATAGATACATCAGCGAGAGAGAGAGATAGATCAGCGAGAGAGAGAGATACATCAGCGAGACAGAGAGATAGATCAGCGAGAAAAAGAGATACATCAGCGAGACAGAGAGATAGATCAGCGAGACAGAGATAGATCAGCGAGAGAGAGATAGATCAGCGAGAGAGAGATTCATCAGCGAGAGAGAGATACATCAGCGAGAGAGAGATACATCAGCGAGAGAGAGAGATACATCAGCGAGAGAGAGATAGATCAGCGAGAGAGAGAGAGATAGATAAGCGAGAGAGAGATAGATCAGCGAGAGAAAGATAGATCAGCGAGAGAGAGATAGATCAGCGAGAGAGAGATAGATCAGCGAGAGAGAGAGATAGATCAGCGAGAGAGAGATAGATCAGCGAGAGAGAGATAGATCAGCGAGAGAGAGATAGATCAGCGAGATAGAGATAGATCATCGAGAGAGAGAGAGAGAGAGATAGATCGGCGAGAGGGGGATAGTTCAGCGAGAGAGATATACATCAGCGAGAGAGAGATACATCAGTGAGAGAGAGATAGATCAGCGAGAGGGAGATAGATCAGCGAGAGGGAGAAAGATCAGCGAGAGGGAGATAGATCAGCGAGAGAGAGAGATACATCAGCGAGAGAGAGATACATCAGCGAGAGAGACATAGATCAGCGAGAGGGAGATAGATCAGCGAGAGAGAGATAGATCAGCGAGAGAGAGATAGATCAGCGAGAGAGAGATAGATCAGCGAGAGAGAGAGAGATAGATCAGCGAGAGAGAGAGATAGATCAGCGAGAGAGAGATAGATCAGCGAGAGAGAGATAGATCAGCGAGAGAGAGATAGATCAGCGAGAGAGAGATACATCAGCGAGAGAGAGAGATAGATCAGCGAGAGAGAGATAGATCAGCGAGAGAGAGATACATCAGCGGGAGAGAGAGAGATAGATCAGCGACAGAGAGAGATAGATCAGCGAGAGAGAGATAGATCAGCGAGAGAGAGAGATAGATCAGCGAGAGAGAGATAGATCAGCGAGAGAGAGATAGATCAGCGAGAGAGAGAGAGAGAGAGATACATCAGCGAGAGAGACATACATCAGCGAGAGAGAGAGAGATACATATGCGAGAGAGAGAGATAGATCAGCTAGAGAGAGAGAGATAGATCAGCGAGAGAGAGAGATAGATCGGGGAGAGAGAGATAGATCAGCGAGAGAGAGAGAGAGAGATACATCAGCGAGACAGAGAGATAGATCAGCGAGAGAGAGATAGGTCAGCGAGAGAGAGATACATCAGCGAGAGAGCGATAGATCAGCGAGAGAGAGAGAGAAATAGATCAGCGAGAGAGAGAGATAGATCAGTGAGAGAGAGTTAGATCAGCGAGAGGGAGATAGATCATCGAGATAGAGATACATCAGCGAGAGATAGAGATACGTCAGCGAGAGAGAGATAGATAAGCGAGAGAGAGAGAGATACATCAGCGAGACAGAGAGATAGATCAGCGAGACAGAGATAGATCAGCGAGAGAGAGAGAGATAGATCGGCGAGAGTGAGATAGATCAGCGAGAGACAGAGATAGATCAGCGAGAGACAGAGATACATCAGCGCGAGAGAGAGAGATAGATCAGCGAGAAAGAGATAGATCAGCGAGACAGAGATAGATACATCAGCGAGAGAGAGAGATAGATCAGCGAGAGAGAGAGATACATCAGCGAGACAGAGAGATAGATCAGCGAGAAAGAGAGATACATCAGCGAGACAGAGAGATAGATCAGCGAGACAGAGATAGATCAGCGAGAGAGAGATAGATCAGCAAGAGAGAGATTCATCAGCGAGAGAGAGATACATCAGCGAGAGAGAGATACATCAGCGAGAGAGAGAGATACATCAGCGAGAGAGAGATAGATCAGCGAGAGAGAGAGAGATAGATAAGCGAGAGAGAGATAGATCAGCGAGAGAAAGATAGATCAGCGAGAGAGAGATAGATCAGCGAGAGAGAGATAGATCAGCGAGAGAGAGAGATAGATCAGCGAGAGAGAGATAGAACAGCAAGAGAGAGATAGATCAGCGAGAGAGAGATAGATCAGCGAGATAGAGATAGATCATCGAGAAAGAGAGAGAGAGATAGATCGGCGAGAGGGGGATTGTTCAGCGAGAGAGAGATACATCAGCGAGAGAGAGATACATCAGCGAGAGAGAGAGATACATCAGCGAGAGAGAGATAGATCAGCGAGAGAGAGAGAGATAGATAAGCGAGAGAGAGATAGATCAGCGAGAGAAAGATAGATCAGCGAGAGAGAGATAGATCAGCGAGAGAGATAGATCAGCGAGAGAGAGAGATAGATCAGCGAGAGAGAGATAGATCAGCGAGAGAGAGATAGATCAGCGAGAGAGGGATAGATCAGCGAGATAGAGATAGATCATCGAGAGAGAGAGAGAGAGAGAGATAGATCGGCGAGAGGGGGATAGTTCAGCGAGAGAGAGATACATCAGCGAGAGAGAGATACATCAGCGAGAGAGAGATAGATCAGCGAGAGGGAGATAGATCAGCGAGAGAGAGATACATCAGCGAGAGAGAGATACATCAGCGAGAGAGAGATAGATCAGCGAGAGGGAGATAGATCAGCGAGAGAGAGATAGATCAGCGAGAGAGAGATAGATCAGCGAGAGAGAGAGATAGATCAGCGAGAGAGAGAGATAGATCAGCGAGAGAGAGAAAGATCAGCGAGAGAGAGATAGATAAGCGAGAGAGAGATAGATCAGCGAGAGAGAGATAGATCAGCGAGAGAGAGATACATCAGCGAGAGAGAGAGATAGATCAGCGAGAGAGAGATAGATCAGCGAGAGAGAGATACATCAGCGGGAGAGAGAGAGATAGATCAGCGACAGAGAGAGATAGATCAGCGAGAGAGAGATAGATCAGCGAGAGAGAGAGATAGATCATCGAGAGAGAGAGATAGATCAGCGAGAGGGGGATAGTTCAGCGAGAGAGAGATACATCAGCGAGAGAGAGATACATCAGCGAGAGAGAGATACATCAGCGAGAGAGAGATACATCAGCGAGAAAGAGATAGATCAGCGAGAGAGAGAGAGATAGATCAGCGAGAGAGAGATAGATCAGCGAGAGAGAGATAGATCAGCGAGAGAGAGATAGATCAGCGAGAGAGAGATAGATCAGCGAGAGAGAGATAGATCAGCGAGAGAGAGATAGATCAGCGAGCGAGAGATAGATCAGCGAGCGAGAAATAGATCAGCGAGAGGGAGATAGATCAGCGAGAGGGAGATAGATCAACGAGAGGGAGGTAGATCAGCGAGAGAGAGAGATACATCAGCGAAAGAGAGATACATCAGCGAGAGAGAGATAGATCAGCGAGAGGGAGATAGAACAGCGAGAGAGAGATAGATCAGCGAGAGAGAGATAGATCAGCGAGAGAGAGAAATAGATCAGCGAGAGAGAGAGATAGATCAGCGAGAGAGAGAGAGATAGATCAGCGAGAGGGGGATAGATCAGCGGGAGAGAGATAGATCAGCGAGAGAGAGATAGATCAGTGAGAGAGAGATACATCAGCGAGAGAGAGAGAGATAGATCAGCGACAGAGAGAGATAGATCAGCGAGAGAGAGAGATAGATCACCGAGAGAGAGATAGATCAGCTAGACAGAGAGAGATAGATCAGCGAGACAGAGAGAGAGATAGATCAGCGAGAGAGAGATAGATCAGCGAGAGAGAGAGAGAGATATATCACTGAGAGACAGAGATAGATCAGCGAGAGACAGAGATATATCAGCGAGAGAGAGAGAGAGATAGATCAGCGAGAAAGAGATAGATCAGCGAGAGAGAGATAGATACATCAGCGAGACAGAGAGATAGATCAGCGAGAGAGAGAGATACATAAACGAGACAGAGAGATAGATCAGCGAGACAGAGATAGATCAGCAAGAGAGAGAGATAGATCAGCGAGAGAGAGATGGATCAGCGAGAAAGAGTTAGATCAGCGAGAGAGAGATAGATCAGCGAGAGAGAGATACATCAGCGAGAGAGAGATACATCAGCGAGAGAGAGAGATACATCAGCAAGAGAGAGATATATCAGCGAGAGAGAGAGAGATAGATCAGCGAGAGAGAGAGATAGATCAGCGAGAGAGAGATAGATCAGCGAGAGAGAGATAGATCAGCGAGAGAGAGATAGATCAGCGAGAGAGAGAGAGATAGATCAGCGAGAGAGAGAGATAGATCAGCGAGAGAGAGAGATAGATCAGCGAGAGAGAGAGATAGATCATCGAGAGAGAGAGATAGATATGCGAGAAGGGGATAGTTCAGCGAGAGAGAGATACATCAGCGAGAGAGAGATACATCAGCGAGAGAGAGATACATCAGCGAGAGAGAGATACATCAGCGAGAGAGAGATAGATCAGCGAGAGAGAGAGAGATAGATCAGCGAGAGAGAGATAGATCAGCGAGAGAGAGATAGATAAGCGAGAGAGAGATAGATCAGCGAGAGAGAGATAGATCAGCGAGAGAGAGATAGATCAGCGAGAGAGAGATAGATCAGCGAGCGAGAGATAGATCAGCGAGCGAGAAATAGATCAGCGAGAGGGAGATAGATCAACGAGAGGGAGATAGATCAGCGAGAGAGAGAGATACATCAGCGAGAGAGAGATAGATCAGCGAGAGAGAGATAGATCAGCGAGAGAGAGAGATAGATCAGCGAGAGAGAGAGATAGATCACCGAAAGAGAGATAGATCAGCTAGACAGAGAGAGATAGATCAGCGAGACAGAGAGAGAGATAGATCAGCGAGAGAGAGATAGATCAGCGAGAAAGAGAGAGAGATAGATCACTGAGAGACAGAGATAGATCAGCGAGAGACAGAGATATATCAGTGAGAGAGAGAGAGAGAGATAGATCAGCGAGAAAGAGATAGATCAGCGAGAGAGTGATAGATACATCAGCGAGACAGAGAGATAGATCAGCGAGAGAGAGAGAGATACATCAACGAGACAGAGAGATAGATCAGCGAGACAGAGATAGATCAGCGAGAGAGAGAGATAGATCAGCGAGAGAGAGAGAGATAGATCAGCGAGAGAGAGATAGATCAGCGAGAGAGAGATAGATCAGCGAGAGAGAGAGATAGATCAGCGAGAGAGAGATAGATCAGCGAGAGAGAGAGAGATACATCAGCGAGAGAGAGATACATCAGCGAGAGAGAGAGTTACATCAGCGAGAGAGAGATAGATCAGCTAGAGAGAGAGAGATAGATCAGCGAGAGAGAGAGATAGATCGGGGAGAGAGAGATAGATCAGCGAGAGAGAGAGATACATCACCGAGACAGAGAGATAGATCAGCGAGAGAGAGATAGGTCAGCGACAGAGAGATACATACATCAGCGAGAGAGAGATAGATCAGCGAGAGGGAGATAGATCAGCAAGATAGAGATACATCAGCGAGAGATAGAGATACATCAGCGAGAGAGAGATAGATCAGCGAGAGAGAGAGATACATCAGCGAGAGAGAGATAGATCAGCGAGAGACAGATAGATCAGCGAGAGAGAGATAGATCAGCGAGAGAGAGATAGATCAGCGAGAGAGAGATAGATCAGCGAGAGAGAGATAGATCAGCAAGAGAGAGATAGATCAGCGAGAGAGAGATAGATCAGCGAGAGAGAGATAGATCAGCGAGAGAGAGATAGATCAGCGAGGGAGAGATAGATCAGCAAGAGAGAGAGATAGATCAGCGAGAGAGAGAGATACATCAGCGAGACAGAGAGATAGATCAGCGAGACCGAGATAGATCAGCGAGAGAGAGAGAGAGATAGATCGGCGAAAGAGAGATAGATCAGCGAGAGAGAGATAGATCAGCGAGAGACAGAGATACATCAGCGAGAGAGAGAGAGATAGATCAGCGAGAAAGAGATAGATCAGCGAGACAGAGATAGATACATCAGCGAGAGAGAGAGATAGATCAGCGAGACAGAGATAGATCAGCGAGAGAGAGATAGATCAGCGAGAGAGAGATTCATCAGCGAGAGATAGATACATCAACGAGAGAGAGATACATCAGCGAGAGAGAGAGATACATCAGCGAGAGAGAGAGATACATCAGCGAGAGAGAGATAGATCAGCGAGAGAGAGAGAGATAGATCAGCGAGAGAGAGATAGATCAGCGAGAGAAAGATAGATCAGCGAGAGAGAGATAGATCAGCGAGAGAGAGATAGATCAGCGAGAGAGAGATAGATCAGCGAGAGAGAGATAGATCAGCGAGAGAGAGATAGATCAGCGAGAGAGAGATAGATCAGCGAGAGAGAGAGATAGATCACCGAGAGAGAGAGAGATAGATCAGCAAGAGGAAGATAGTTCAGCGAGAGAGAGATACATCAGCAAGAGAGAGATACATCAGCGAGAGAGAGATAGATCAGCGAGAGAGAGAGAGATAGATCAGCGAGAGAGAGATAGATCAGCGAGAGAGAGAGATAGATCAGCGAGAGAGAGATAGATCAGCGAGAGAGAGATAGATCATCGAGAGAGAGATAGATCAGCGAGAGAGAGATAGATCAGCGAGAGAGAGATAGATCAGCGAGAGAGAGATAGATCAGCGAGAGAGAGATAGATCAGCGAGAGAGAGAGATAGATCAGCGAGAGAGAGATACATCGAGGAGAGAGAGATACACCAGCGAGAGAGAGATAGATCAGCGAGAGAGAGATAGATCAGCGATAGAGAGATAGATCAGCGAGAGAGAGAGATAGATCAGCGAGAGAGAGATAGATATGCGAGAGAGAGATAGATCAGCGAGAGAGAGATAGATCAGCGAGAGAGAGAGAGATAGATCAGCGAGAGAGAGAGAGATAGATCAGCGAGAGAGAGAGGTAGATCAGCGAGAGGGGGATAGATCAGCGAGAGAGAGAGATAGATCAGCGAGAGAGAGATAGATCAGCGAGAGAGAGAGATAGATCAGCGAGAGAGAGACAGATCAGCGAGAGAGAGAGATAGATCAGCGAGAGAGAGAGATAGATCAGCGAGAGAGAGATAGGTACATCAGCGAGAGAGAGAGATAGATCAGCGAGAGAGAGATACATCAGCGAGACAGAGAGATAGATCAGCGAGAGAGAGAGATACCTCAGCGGGACAGAGAGATAGATCAGCGAGACAGAGACAGATCAGCGAGAGAGAGAGAGAGATAGATCAGCGAGAGAGAGATAAATCAGCGAGAGAGAGATAGATCAGCGAGAGAGAGATAGATCAGCAAGAGAGAGATAGATCAGCGAGAGAGAGATAGATCAGCGAGAGAGAGATAGATCAGCGAGAGAGAGATAGATCAGCGAGAGAGAGATAGATCAGCAAGAGAGAGAGATAGATCAGCGAGAGAGAGAGATACATCAGCGAGACAGAGAGATAGATCAGCGAGAGAGAGATACATACATCAGCGAGAGAGAGATAGATCAGCGAGAGAGAGAGATAGATCAGCGAGAGAGAGAGATAGATCACCGAGAGAGAGATAGATCAGCTAGACAGAGAGAGATAGATCAGCGAGACAGAGAGAGAGATAGATCAGCGAGAGAGAGATAGATCAGCGAGAGAGAGAGAGAGAGAGATAGATCACTGAGAGACAGAGATAGATCAGCGAGAGACAGAGATATATCAGCGAGAGAGAGAGAGAGAGATAGATCAGCGAGAAAGAGATAGATCAGCGAGAGAGAGATAGATACATCAGCGAGACAGAGAGATAGATCAGCGAGAGAGAGAGACACACATCAACGAGACAGAGAGATAGATCAGCGAGACAGAGATAGATCAGCGAGAGAGAGAGATAGATCAGCGAGAGAGAGATGGATCAGCGAGAGAGAGATAGATCAGCGAGAGAGAGTTCGATCAGCGAGAGAGAGATAGATCAGCGAGAGAGAGGTACATCAGCGAGAGAGAGATACATCAGCGAGAGAGAGAGATACATCAGCGAGAGAGAGAGAGATATATCAGCGAGAGAGAGAGAGATAGATCAGCGAGAGAGAGAGAGATAGATCAGCGAGAGAGAGATAGATCAGCGAGAGAGAGATAGATCAGCGAGAGAGAGATAGATCAGCGAGAGAGAGAGAGATAGATCAGCGAGAGAGAGATAGATCAGCGAGAGAGAGAGAGATACATCAGCGAGAGAGAGATACATCAGCGAGAGAGAGAGATACATCAGCGAGAGAGTCAGATCAGCTAGAGAGAGAGAGATAGATCAGCGAGAGAGAGAGATAGATCGGGGAGAGAGAGATAGATCAGCGAGAGAGAGAGATACATCACCGAGACAGAGAGATAGATCAGCGAGAGAGAGATAGGTCAGCGACAGAGAGATACATACATCAGCGAGAGAGAGATAGATCAGCGAGAGAGAGATAGATCAGCGAGAGAGAGATAGATCAGCGAGAGGGAGATAGATCAGCGAGATAGAGATACATCAGCGAGAGATAGAGATACATCAGCGAGAGAGAGATAGATCAGCGAGAGAGAGAGATACATCAGCGAGAGAGAGATAGATCAGCGAGAGACAGATAGATCAGCGAGAGAGAGATAGATCAGCGAGAGAGAGATAGATCAGCGAGAGAGAGATAGATCAGCGAGAGAGAGATAGATCAGCAAGAGAGAGATAGATCAGCGAGAGAGAGATAGATCAGCGAGAGAGAGATAGATCAGCGAGAGAGAGATAGATCAGCGAGGGAGAGATAGATCAGCAAGAGAGAGAGATAGATCAGCGAGAGAGAGAGATACATCAGCGAGACAGAGAGATAGATCAGCGAGACAGAGATAGATCAGCGAGAGAGAGAGAGATAGATCGGCGAGAGAGAGATAGATCAGTGAGAGAGAGATAGATCAGCGAGAGACAGAGATACATCAGCGAGAGAGAGAGAGATAGATCAACGAGAAAGAGATAGATCATCGAGACAGAGATAGATACATCAGCGAGAGAGAGAGATAGATCAGCGAGACAGAGATAGATCAGCGAGAGAGAGATAGATCAGCGAGAGAGAGATTCATCAGCGAGAGAGAGATACATCAACGAGAGAGAGATACATCAGCGAGAGAGAGAGATACATCAGCGAGAGAGAGATACATCAGCGAGAGAGAGAGATACATCAGCGAGAGAGAGATAGATCAGCGAGAGAGAGAGAGATAGATATGCGAGAGAGAGATAGATCAGCGAGAGAAAGATAGATCAGCGAGAGAGAGATAGATCAGCGAGAGAGAGATAGATCAGCGAGAGAGAGAGATAGATCAGCGAGAGAGAGATAGATCAGCGAGAGAGAGATAGATCAGCGAGATAGAGATAGATCATCGAGAGAGAGAGGGAGAGATAGATCGGCGAGAGGGGGATAGTTCAGCGAGAGAGAGATACATCAGCGAGAGAGAGATACATCAGCGAGAGAGAGATAGATCAGCGAGAGGGAGATAGATCAGCGAGAGGGAGATAGATCAGCGAGAGGGAAATAGATCAGCGAGAGAGAGAGATACATCAGCGAGAGAGAGATACATCAGCGAGAGAGAGATAGATCAGCGAGAGGGAGATAGATCAGCGAGAGAGAGATAGATCAGCGAGAGAGAGATAGATCAGCGAGAGAGAGATAGATCAGCGAGAGAGAGAGATAGATCAGCGAGAGAGAGAGATAGATCAGCGAGAGAGAGATAGATCAGCGAGAGAGAGATAGATCAGCGAGAGAGAGATAGATCAGCGAGAGAGAGATACATCAGCGAGAGAGAGAGATAGATCAGCGAGAGAGAGATAGATCAGCGAGAGAGAGATACATCAGCGGGAGAGAGAGAGATAGATCAGCGACAGAGAGAGATAGATCAGCGAGAGAGAGATAGATCAGCGAGAGAGAGAGATAGATCATCGAGAGAGAGAGATAGATCAGCGAGAGGGGGATAGTTCAGCGAGAGAGAGATACATCAGCGAGAGAGAGATACATCAGCGAGAGAGAGATACATCAGCGAGAGAGAGATACATCAGCGAGAGAGAGATAGATCAGCGAGAGAGAGAGAGATAGATCAGCGAGAGAGAGAGATAGATCAGCGAGAGAGAGATAGATCAGCGAGAGAGAGATAGATCAGCGAGAGAGAGATAGATCAGCGAGAGAGAGATAGATCAGCGAGAGAGAGATAGATCAGCGAGAGAGAGATAGATCAGCGAGAGAGAGATAGATCAGCGAGCGAGAGATAGATCAGCGAGCGGGAGATAGATCAGCGAGAGGGAGATAGATCAGCGAGAGGGAGATAGATCAGCGAGAGAGAGAGAGATACATCAGCGAGAGAGAGATAGATCAGCGAGAGAGAGATAGATCAGCGAGAGGGAGATAGATCAGCGAGAGAGAGATAGATCAGCGAGAGAGAGATAGATCAGCGAGAGAGAGAGATAGATCAGCGAGAGAGAGAGATAGATCAGCGAGAGAGAGAGAGATAGATCAGCGAGAGGGGGATAGATCAGCGGGAGAGAGATAGATCAGCGAGAGAGAGATAGATCAGCGAGAGAGAGATACATCAGCGAGAGAGAGAGAGATAGATCAGCGACAGAGAGAGATAGATCAGCGAGAGAGAGAGATAGATCACTGAGAGAGAGATAGATCAGCTAGACAGAGAGAGATAGATCAGCGAGACAGGGAGAGAGATAGATCAGCGAAAGAGAGATAGATCAGCGAGAGAGAGAGAGATAGATCACTGAGAGACAGAGATAGATCAGCGAGAGACAGAGATATATCAGCGGGGGAGAGAGAGAGATAGATCAGCGAGAAAGAGATAGATCAGCGAGAGAGAGATAGATACATCAGCGAGACAGAGAGATAAATCAGAGAGAGAGAGAGATACATCAACGAGACAGAAAGATAGATCAGCGAGACAGAGATAGATCAGCGAGAGAGAGAGATAGATCAGCGAGAGAGAGATGGATCAGCGAGAGAGAGATAGATCAGCGAGAGGGAGATAGATCATCGAGATAGAGATACATCAGCGAGAGATAGAGATACGTCAGCGAGAGAGAGATAGATAAGCGAGAGAGAGAGAGATACATCAGCGAGACAGAGAGATAGATCAGCGAGACAGAGATAGATCAGCGAGAGAGAGAGATAGATCGGCGAGAGTGAGATAGATCAGCGAGAGACAGAGATAGATCAGCGAGAGACAGAGATACATCAGCGCGAGAGAGAGAGATAGATCAGCGAGAAAGAGATAGATCAGCGAGACAGAGATAGATACATCAGCGAGAGAGAGAGATAGATCAGCGAGAAAGAGAGATACATCAGCGAGACAGAGAGATAGATCAGCGAGAAAGAGAGATACATCAGCGAGACAGAGAGATAGATCAGCGAGACAGAGATAGATCAGCGAGAGAGATAGATCAGCGAGAGAGAGATTCATCAGCGAGAGAGAGATACATCAGCGAGAGAGAGATACATCAGCGAGAGAGAGAGATACATCAGCGAGAAAGAGATAGATCAGCGAGACAGAGATAGATACATCAGCGAGAGAGAGAGATAGATCAGCGAGAGAGAGAGATACATCAGCGAGACAGAGAGATAGATCAGCGAGAAAGAGAGATACATCAGCGAGACAGAGAGATAGATCAGCGAGACAGAGATAGATCAGCGAGAGAGATAGATCAGCGAGAGAGAGATTCATCAGCGAGAGAGAGATACATCAGCGAGAGAGAGATACATCAGCGAGAGAGAGAGATACATCAGCGAGAGAGAGATAGATCAGCGAGAGAGAGAGAGATAGATAAGCGAGAGAGAGATAGATCCGCGAGAGAAAGATAGATCAGCGAGAGAGAGATAGATCAGCGAGAGAGAGATAGATCAGCGAGAGAGAGAGATAGATCAGCGAGAGAGAGATAGATCAGCGAGAGAGAGATAGATCAGCGAGAGAGAGTTAGATCAGCGAGAGAGAGATAGATCAGCGAGAGAGAGATACATCAGCGAGAGAGAGATACATCAGCGAGAGAGAGAGATACATCAGCGAGAGAGAGAGATATATCAGCGAGAGAGAGAGAGATAGATCAGCGAGAGAGAGATAGATCAGCGAGAGAGAGATAGATCAGCGAGAGAGAGAGATAGATCAGCGAGAGAGAGATAGATCAGCGAGAGAGAGAGAGATACATCAGCGAGAGAGAGATACATCAGCGAGAGAGAGAGATACATCAGCGAGAGAGAGATAGATCAGCTAGAGAGAGAGAGATAGATCAGCGAGAGAGAGATAGATCGGGAGAGAGAGATAGATCAGCGAGAGAGAAAGATACATCACCGAGACAGAGAGATAGATCAGCGAGAGAGATATAGGTCAGCGAGAGAGAGATACATACATCAGCGAGAGAGAGATAGATCAGCGAGAGAGAGGGATAGATCACCGAGAGAGAGATAGATCAGCTAGACAGAGAGAGATAGATCAGCGAGACAGAGAGAGAGATAGATCAGCGAGAGAGAGATAGATCAGCGAGAGAGAGAGAGAGATAGATCACTGAGAGACAGAGATAGATCAGCGAGAGACAGAGATATATCAGCGAGAGAGAGAGAGAGATAGATCAGCGAGAAAGAGATAGATCAGCGAGAGAGAGATAGATACATCAGCGAGACAGAGAGATAGATCAGCGAGAGAGAGAGATACATCAACGAGACAGAGAGATAGATCAGCGAGACAGAGATAGATCAGCGAGAGAGAGAGATAGATCAGCGAGAGAGAGAGATGGATCAGCGAGAGAGAGATAGATCAGCGAGAGAGAGTTAGATCAGCGAGAGAGAGATAGATCAGCGAGAGAGAGGTACATCAGCGAGAGAGAGATACATCAGCGAGAGAGAGAGATACATCAGCCGTGCCGTGTAAGTAACTTTTTCGTTGTTTGTTGATCTCACCGGGCGATATTTTCATATTGTGATGTCTTGCACAAAATCGCGAATATCTCGACTTTCTTGCGCGAAACTACGAAAAACTCAAAAAGTGCGTTACTTTCATTTTACTATTACGATTTACATATTGCGATTTGAAAATCGTTCTTGGTACCATTGTAAAGCTAAAATCTTTATGATTATTTTAGTCTAAATTACATGTAAATCAGATCACATACATAGTTTCAATCAGCTTTAATAAAAACATCGAATTGGGCTATAAACGCTGGCGGTGGCAGTTTCTAACTGGAAAAACCTCTGGCAGTCAAAGTGTTAATAGCTGAAAACCGGTTGAACAGCTCGAGTACAGCATCATAATGTTGAAGACAGGCCGATTTTCTTTTAAAAATACTATTTTGATAGATTTAATATACGTTTAGGCCTATATACAAATGTTTTGATCTGCGATAAATGGAACATTCCAATCTCTGTTCCACAAGTGTCTATTCCCTCAGGCGTCGTAAAGACAAGTAGAGTCATAACATAAATTCGATCCATTTTTTCCAATCTGTGGAATCTTTTTTTTAACGCATAATGAGCTAGCCTTTCCAGTTGTCGCCGTCTATTATGTACAATCAACTTTATTATTGCAGTTAAACCACCATCCACATCACCACCCTCCCCCTCACTGGCATGAGTAGCGTTGTAAAGTCAGTAGAGGACAGGCCTACAGTACGAAGGATCACATACCCTAAACATAGAACAACTTTGGTGGTTAGGAAACAACTTAAGTTTGAATTTGCTCTAAGAAACAATTGACCATTAGGCCTACTAATTAAGTTGAGTTAGATAATTATTTATTGACGATTAAAGCGAATTTACGATTTGCCCGACGCCCCGAATAGAGGTGTTTACTTCATTACTGACAGTTCCTTCTGAACGTTTGTATTAATTAATAATATAACTACTGTACAAAAAAAATATAAACGTCGTATTAGTGATGTATCGTTAAATACTGTACTATTTCAATCGACTATGACGGTGACAGTTTCAACAAAGTATTAAATCGCAATGTTTTACTGTGTTTAGTGGTATATTATTGTAAAACATGAAAACAATTAATATTTCGTTACTTAATCGACAAAGAATATATTTAAAAATTGTTCGTCTTTGCACCCATCCTCTTCCCCATCCCTCAACCCTAATGTTACATACAAAACACAAATTCAGTTTGTTTCTTATTTTATGACAAGTTTCTTTTTCGGAAGTAATTCCCGGGGTGCTAATTTTAGTTGAGTACATAAATCACCGGGTCTATTTATTCGTTCCTGTAAACGACATGTATTATTGTCCTGCATGTACATTTGAAGTCGCCAGTTTTTTTAACCCTGAGATTACTATGTTTTCGAGAACCATCTAGTGTAATGAAATTAGCCTAAAACACAAACAGCATTAAACAATTATCGTAGGAGGAGATAGGAAAATGCGAAGCATCCCCGCATCTGCGGGTATTTTTCAAGTTGGACATCCATTAGTAAGTGTATACCACGATCGGAAAACACCCCTATTTGGGGCAAATCGTTGAACCTAAATTCGTTTTAATCGTCAATAACTAATTATCTAACTCAATTTAATTAGTAAACATGGTTACATCAGATGGTTAAAATCAGTACCGAAAGTACGAACCAACTTTATATTCCATCGAGTAAAAATTCTAGAAATAAAGCGCGATTTACCGAATTTTGCCCTTACGTAAATTTATATATAGAAGCATGTGTATGCGAGTTTGGTATAATGGTTATGTAACAAGCCTTTCAATTAACAATAGCTTCAGTTGACTAACAATAGAACAGCAACGCGAAAATCAAACGAGTGAATTTGAAAAGAAATAGGTTTTTTAAACTACTCGCATCACAAAACGTGCACATTAAATCAAATTATGTTTTAAAATTACAAATCACAAATTATAACTCTTGCCTCTTGTTCAAAAATGAAGTTTTTTTTGGACAAGTAGTTCTCGAGAAAATGCAATTTCAGTTTACTTTGATAAATTCTGTCCTATCTTTTAACACTAGCAGGTCTGAAAAAGTATACTAAAAAGTGGTCCATAATTGGGACTGTGGTCCCAAATGGTCCCAAAATTTAATGGAATGGTCCTTGACCACATATCTATCTGTCTATTCATTTTGGTAAAGATCTTCTAATTACTTTTTGAGTAATCCTGCTAACAAACAAACAAACAAACTAGCCTTCGCGCATAGCGCGATACTTGGCCAAATCAAAATTGGCCTCCTAAACACACTTGACCTTGATCGATTTTAACCCGATCCACGTTCAGTATATGTCATAAACCTCCCATGTAACATAAAAATAGAGACATAATTTCTCTAGATTTAATTATAAATCAGCCGTATAATTTATATACTACATAAGAAATATACTTGAACAAACAATACGAATAACAAAAAAAAATCTGATTTCGTTTCATTTCCCAAGGTGAGACTCGATTTCGGTAACTTAAATGCTGTAGACACCAGCACAGACCACCGAGCCATACACAACTGCCTAACATTTGAAGAAAGATTCCTCTGTGTATTTACCATTGTGAGTGATAGCGTCTCCTAAACACACTTGACCTTGACCGATTTTAACCCGATCCACGTTCAGTATATGTCATAAACCTCCCATGTAACATAAAAATAGAGACATAATTTCTCTAGATTTAATTATAAATCAGCCGTATAATTTATATACTACATAAGAAATATACTTGAACAAACAATACGAATAAAAAAAAAAAAATCTGATTTCGTTTCATTTCACAAGGTGAGACTCGGTCTCGGTAACTTAAATGCTGTAGACACCAGCACAGACCACCGAGCCATACACAACTGCCTAACATTTGAAGAAAGATTCCTCTGTGTATTTACCATTGTGAGCGATAGAGCGAAGACAAACACACACACAAACCAAACCGAACAATAAAACAGCACGCGGGAAAAACACACGGAAGAATTTGAAAAGAAATACGTTTTTAAAACTATTCGCATCAAAAAACCTGTACATTAAATCTAATTATGTTTTAAAATTACAAATCACAAATTATAACACTTGCCTCTTGTACAAAAATGAAGTTTTTTGGACAAGTAGTTCTCGAGAAAATGCAATTTTAGTAGTTTACTTGTTAATTTAAGACTGATCACCGGATTTTGATAATTCTGTCCAATCTTTTAACACTAGCAGGTCTGAACATAATTTTTAAGTGTTCCAGAATTGGGACCGTGGTCCAGATTTTAACCAAAATTGGGCAGTGTCGTCCTTGCACCAGGTGACATGTATGGTAGTACTTTGGAGTCATTCGAATCAAAACTGTGAGCGCTAGAGTGATGACAAACAAACAAACAAACAAACAAACACACACACAAACCAAACAGATCAACATACTTGGCCAATTTTCAATTTGGCCAAGTAACTAGCCTTCGCGCATAGCGCGATACTTGGCCAAATCAAAATTGGCCTCCTGACATTGACCCAATTTTCACCAAAAGTGTGTGTCTTATGCTGTGTGATTTAGGCTAATTTCACTACAATCATGTGTATACGAGTTTGGTGTACAGGTTATGTAACCAGCCTTTCAACGAACAATAGCTTCAGTCGGCTAACAATAGAACAGCAACGCGAAAAACACACGGGTGAATTTGAAAAGAAATAGGTTTTGTAAACTACTCGCATCAAAAAACCTCTATATTAAATCTAATTCAGTTTTAAAATTACAAATCACAAATTATAACTCATGCCTCTTGTACAAAAATGAAGTTTTTTGGACAAGTATTTCCTGAGAAAATGCAATTTAAGTTTACTTGTTAATTTAAGACTGCTCACCGGCTTTTGATAATTCTGTCCTATCTTTTAACACTAGCAGGTCTGAAAATAATTTTTAAAAGTGGTCCAGAATTGGGACCGTAGTCCAGATTTTAACCAAAATTGGGCAGTGTCGTCCTTGCACTAGGTGACATGTATGGTAGTAATTTGGAGTCATTCGAATCAAAATTGTGAGCGCTAGAGTGATGACAAACAAACAAACACACACACACACACACAAACCGCACCAATCAACATACTTGGCCAATTTTCAATTTGGCCAAGTAACAAACACACAAACCAAACAGATCAACATACTTGGCCAATTTTCAATTTGGCCAAGTAACAAACACACAAACCAAAAAGATCAACATACTTGGCCAATTTTCAATTTGGCCAAGTAACAAACAAACACACGCTACCGATTACATAAAATATGTACATTCTGAATACGGCTGTGAAAAAATCAGCTCTCTAGCATTAGTTGTTTTCGAGATATAGGACAACTGTAATTTTTTCCCCTTATTTGCATATTTTATTTAAATTGTACTACTAATTTGCATACTTTCGAGGTGTGTGACAAAGGTGTGATTTTGGGAATTACAAAGTGATCCTATGCTGGCTATTAGGAACCTATGTCTGGGTCATTTGAGGGCAAAATAAAGTCTCTACAGACATTTTAGTCACATTGTATATGTAAACATTGAGAAATGGGGTCGAAGATCAAATGTTGTATTTCCGGTAATTTTTTCGTAAAATGTTTCATTAGAGTAAATATAAATATATACATTTTGAATAGATTAGTGAAAAAATCAACTTTCTCGGACTATTAGTTTTTGAGATATGGTAACCCTGTAATTTCACCCTAATTTGCATATTTTAAGCTAATTTGCATATCATCGGGATGAGTGACAGAGGTGTGATGCTCAAATTTTGATCTCCTCATCATATATGACCATTTAAAAAAAAATCTCTGTTTGCAAATTGTTTCACTTTGGGCTGGTTTTTTTTGCTAGATTGACTAGCCTATCAGTCTAATTAATGACAATATTTACAGATATCTTAGTAATATTTTTTCTCCTTGCAATGTTGCGTCAGTTGAGTCGATTATTGAACAAAACAAGGTTCTTTATTTTAAATTACCTTAATTACAGTTTGCCAAATGCGCACAACAAAGAATCGACAAAATTACACGTAAATATTGCAAAGGTATTAATATTAAATTAGCTTTCAAATCATTCAAAATTTCAAACTTGTTTAGTCTTAAGGACCCTGTCCCTGATGTGTTCCGCTCTCGTGTTGTATATAAATTTAAATATATGGGATGTAATTCCATGTATATTAGTGAAACCAATAGACGGTTATCAGTGTGGGTGCGTGAACATTTCAGGGACAAGGGTTCTCACATTTGTCAACATCTGCAGGATTCAGAACGGTGTAAGGCCCTCGTTATTGCGGGTTGCTTCACCGTTCTGGATTCTGCAGATTCCGCTTTCAAACTTAAGGTCAAGGAAGCCCTCCACATCTCGTGGAGTAAACCTTCCTTGAACAAACAAATCTATAACACACATTTACATTTTAAGGCAATTTGCCTTTTTATTAAATGCCTCGTTATAGTCATCCTAACTCGCAAGTTTGGTGGTATTATTAATGATTTATCTAAACAATATATTACATTTAAATGAATTTTAACAAATAAATATGCCTAATTAAACGATGTTTACATTCAACGGTCTATTGGCACACATTTCTCCGAGTGTAAAATAAAAAAAAATGTAAATATAAAAATATTCTCAGGGCAAAAGCATACCTCTAGTTCCGCGCCATCAAATCGGTAAGTAAGCCAGCCAATGTACGAGTAAAACCAATCAATAGGTAAAGTAAATATGGGTACGAGTAAGCCAAATAATTAGGTTGAGTTTGCATGGGTACGGGTTAGCCAATGTGGGTAGTTGACCAATTATTTTGGTACGAGTTAGCCAAGTTGGCTACGAGTTGGCATGGGTACGGGTTGGTTTGGGTACGGGTTGACCAGCACCCAAACAAGTTACGCCCTCTGTTGGCCGCTTGGCGAAATGGCCGAAATAAAGTTTTCGAAGTAATAAATTGAATATACTGTAATATGTTTTTTTAGTAATTTATTTCATATATTATATTGTACTGTGCCATTTAAAAAAAAAAAAAAATTCCGTAGAGGTTCGAACCTAATACTGAGAGCACTCAATCCTGAGCATTACCCGTTACGCCATGAAGTAGTACACGACCGAACAGTTGATAATGGTATATTTATACGTGTATTACGTAATTCATCATTACGTCATAAATATCATATTAACCTTGTTAAAACCAAAATGACCAGTTAGCTCAGGCGACTGGGCGTCGTGTTGACAACACGTATGTCGTGGGTTCGATTCCCACGCTAGTCGGTGGAATAGAGTTTAAGGTATGCGACCAACTGTGTTTGGGGTTCACATAGTTATACGTCCCCCTTTCCATCACACATCTTGAGAAGGCACTAGCAATGAATCTGGTGATGATGTGGTGGAAATGACCCCAAGGCTGTGGCAGGGTCTTAGTGCTGAGGCAGGGAGAGCACATTTTTTACTTTTCTTTTTGGCTTTCGCTACATGTATTTCATCTCGTAAATTTTATGTTTAGCGCCCTCAATTTTAATGTAAAAAACAAATTAATTAATTAATTAATTAACGTGTGCCGCTGTTCTAAAAGTGTCTGTTCAATAAAGTTATTATATCTTCGTTACGTGTTTAGAAGAGAATGTATGTCTCACCGTAGTTTGGTATGCCGTTCCTTGTTATGCAAATGAGTTTGTGCAGTTGTCGTGGGAAAGATGGTATTGTTAGTAATTTGCGGTCAACACGCCACACTGTTGAATTTTGATTTTGTTAATCAATGTTGCTACATTGGTAGCGAAATGTCCGATGCATGCAAGATATTGTATTGTAATATGTTATGAATAAACGTTTATGGTAGTTGGTGTGTATGGCCACACCGTCCCAGAATAACCATGTTTTAAACAGATAGTTTGTCTCCGATTATTTTTGTATGGGTTAATGGAGAGTGAAATAAGATCAAATATAGAACATTCACTCAAGGTGGAAAAGAAGCCCAGCCATGAGTACTAAAAATGAAGGAGCACATGGGCTTCTTTTCGAGGCTTTATGGCAGTCTATTTAATGAAAAATAATGCCATGCAACTTTGTTTCTGATTTTAAAAAAGGTCCACTTGTTTAGGCCTGACATTTACAACCCTCAAAATATCTCACTTTCAAAAACAATATTTATTTAAAAAAATAAAATAAAATAAAATAAAAAATATCCGTAGAGGTTCGAACCCAATGCTGAGAACACTCAAACCTGAGAATTACCCGTTACGCCACAAAGTAGTACATTACTGAACAGCTGATTATGTAGTACAGTAATAAGTATAAGTATAAGTGCAATTGTGGGCTCTATTTTCATTATTAACTCTGCCCCAATCATGGTGGGCTAGTACAGGAGACTTTCCGGGGACACTAACAAAGTATTTATCTTAGACAAACGCAAGTTATTAGAATCACTGATATGGCTTGAAACTAATTTTTCTTTTGCATTACGGATGGAATAACCGACATTGAACATATATACCAAGTTTGAAATATTGTTGAATTCAAGAAGTATTTTTTCTGGATGTTTTTGTATGTGACCATTTCGCTGTGCTCCACCACTTGCGCCAAATTGGATCCACTGGAGCACAGTGTATTAACATAAGAAACTATATTGAAACTTATTTAGGTCCACTCGGGCACAGTGTATTAACATACGAAAAGATATTAACATTCAGTGACTTATTTTTATTTTATATCACTGTGCTACCATGGTGCTAAATTGTGTCCACTTGAGCATTTACCGTAGTATTATTTCTATTATTGAAGTTAATAAAGGCATAAATGGCGCTCCGTAGGGAAGTAGAGAATGCTCCAGTCGTCAGAATGACGCTCTGAATATACCTCAGTCTTCTTGACACAGTCATGGCTTTGTGCTTTGTTGTTGTTAAATTGCGCCCTCAATGTACGAAAATGATGATGTCATTTTAAGCGTACGTAAAATCAAGGGAACGTAAAATCAGGGTACGTAAAACAAAGGTTCTACTGTACGTATTTATTACAATCACAGCGTACATGAATGTGGAGAACTGAGCCAAAAATCGTGTTGGCCACGACCCTAAACTGACGAAAATGAAGGTCGGCTTTTTTTTTGTGAACCAAACGGCAATTGTGAAACCAAATGGTGAAACAATATTTTCTTATTCGCTAAATTGGCAACCAACCGTGAATCAATCACGTGATAACCGGAATACGCGATTATCAATCTTGGGAGGATCCAAGTTTTGAATGAGGGTACGTTTATTGTAAATAAATAATAGAAAAATAACGCTTAAAAAAGAACGACGTTTCGACTCCATCATGGGGTCAGTATCAAGTCCAATGAATAAAATTTAAAAAAACAACTAATTAATTAACACAAGCCAAAGGTCAAAGTTTAAATAACAAAAGACCTATTGTCTAACATCCTGTCAAATGAAAAGCTTAGCTTTTACAGAATCACTTTGTTTATTCAGACTAGGTTTTAATTGTCTGACATACAACATTTCATAGATAAGACAGTCAAATTTGTTTTTGCATTTCCTAAGTATACTACTAAAACATAATAAATTTTACTTGGATTAACAATCTCGTTATGATTCTTTAAATGCTGTCCTATTAAACATCTACTATGTTCAACAATGCGTTGGTAGAGGTGTCGGAATGTATATCCAACATAACTTGCATCGCACAAGTCACATTTAAATTTATATACAACACATTGTTGACTTATAATAGTGGGTTTCTTTTCGACTTTCCTAATGTTATCTTTAACTTTTCTACTTATGAATACAGGGACAATGTTTTGTTTATCTTGTGACTTAGTTGGCATAGTTGGCACTTGACGGAGTTCGCAGATTTCTGGTCTTAGAATGGCAGTATGGTTCGCACTGGTATTTCGGTTTTGTTATCTGTTTCGCCTTCTGAAGTGTTGTTATTGCTCTCTGTTGGTTTAAAGTTCTGTATGGTTGTTATTAGTTCATCTGGATATTTCAGACGCTTAAAAATCGAAGGAAGATTTTCAAATTCATCATTAAAAAGCTGGTGGGTCGACGATAGTTTGTAAGCCCGATTTAACATAGTTATAATGAGTGACCTTTTATACTTGTTGTCAACGTGACTATTGTAGTGTAGCAATAAGCCTGTTTCTGTTGGCTTTCTATAAACCCGTGTGTGCAATTTTTCCAAATCCTTGGTTATCATCATTCCTAGGAAAGGGATTGAATTGTTCATAGCAGTTGGATCGTGGTAAGTAAAGCTAAACATTTATTGGCTGCTTCTAGATTTGGCATGAATACTAGTGTGTCATCAACATACCGTTTGTAGTATTTGGGCATGTGGTTCGTAGATTCAAGGCGTTCCTCGATGTGGCACATAAATAATTATACATACTGACTATTTACATAAGCATTTTGTCAAGATCATGAATAATACAAAACACCCTCTAAATCAGTATATGTGTATCAAAGGTCATACTAATCGGCACAGAAACTCCTTCCTAGTAAATGCAATCCATGAGTTCAACTGTAGATTTTTAAGGTAATGTTTCAGTTTGGTATTTATGTTGTAGTGTGGTGAGTTCTTGCAGCAAGCAAGAAGAATTTCAACTGTCAAATGTTTGGCCTTTGATAATAAAGTTTTCTTGTATCTTGTATCTTGTAAATACATTTGCCACAAGGGATCCTACAGGTGATCCCATTGCAACTCCATCAACCTGTTCATACAAGTTACCAATACATTGGAATAGCTGCTGATCTTTCGTTGCTATATTAAGGAGTGCAATTAAATCGTCCTTATCTAAGTTTAGTCCATAATCATCGTTGAACCAGTTGTTAGTAAATGCTTTATCAGCAATAATTTGAATTGTCTCGGTTAAAGGAACATTTGTGAATAAGGACCAGACATCATATGATACCAAGATATCACTAACATTTATAACGGCGGAGCGTATATCAGCTGCAAAGCTAAATACATCATCTATTGTATATGCGTTCTGTGATAGCGGTTTCAACTTCTCATCTAGCCACTGAGCTAATTTATAATTGTAGGTACCTGTTGCTGACAAGATTGGTCTCATAGATAAGTTTTCTTTGTGTGTTTTAGGCAATCCATACAAATGAGCTAACCTTGATCCAGTTTGACAAATTGATTTAGCAATTTCTTTTGGAAGAATTTTATGAACCGTTCAAATCATTTCTCCTTTTTCAGAAGTGGATGGAAATGTGTCATTGGTCTTCCTCTTGTTTTTGGTTGTTCAGTAGAGATTTGTATAAATTTGGAAACATTGTTGACTGATGCTTCACATAATAAATGTTCATACTCACTTCTATCCATGACTACTACTCCTCATTCTTTGTCTGGCTTTGTGATGATTATATCATCTCTCTTCTTTAATTGGCCAAGCGCTTTTGTCCTTATCTAAGTTTAGTTTTTGGTGGGGATGGTTCTTTCCTTTCTATATAATTAAGTGCGATAGGCTTTAGAGTAAAAATGGCCCCCATTTTATAGTGATGCACTTTATTGTCCATAAATTAATAAATATTTGATGTATTTTGTGAAAATAAGGTTGATTAATAGCTATTTACATTATCTATTCAATACAATAATTTTATTTTAACTTTACTGTAATGAAATAACCTTTTTTAAGCAAAAAAAAAAAATAAAATATAGAATTTTAGCCAAAAATTCAGAAAAATGTGTGATATACCATATTTATCTATATACAAATTTACGTAAGGGCAAAATTCGGTAAATCGCGCCTTACTTCTAGAATGTTCACTCGATGGTATATAAAGTTGGTTCGTACTTTCGATACTGATTTTAACCACCTGATGTAACCCTGTTTACTAATTAAATGGAGTTCGATAATTAGTTATTGACGATTAAAACGAATTTAGGTTCAACGATTTGCCCCAAATAGGGGTGTTTTCCGATCGTGGTATACACTGTCCAATGCATGTCTATCTTGAAAAATACCCGCATACAATAATACGAGGATGCTTCGCATTTTCCTATATCCTCCTACGATAATTGTTTTTAATGGATGAAAACCGGTTGAACAGCTCGAGTACAGCATCATAATGTTGAAGACAGACCTATTTTCTTGAAAACATACTATTTTGATAGATTTAATAATTAATATACATTTATACAAATGTATTGATTTCCGATGAATGGAACATTCCAATAATAACTCTTTGCTTTAACACAAGTACCACCAGCTGTAGGTAAATTTATTGGC
The DNA here is from genome assembly GCF_964355755.1 of Antedon mediterranea. NCBI lineage: Eukaryota > Metazoa > Echinodermata > Crinoidea > Comatulida > Antedonidae > Antedon > Antedon mediterranea. Next base: position 11,879,394 of record NC_092676.1, on the reverse strand, counting down.
CCTTGGGGAATTAACCTAAAACGTATATATAGATATAGTATTGCAATAAATACGTATTAACATTTGTGGTCGCCATTGAATTTACTGTGAGTGTGGGTACTGTTAGATGTATAACACAATCATGTACAAATAAACGTATTACTGTGAGTGTAGGCCCTACTGTTATATAGAACGTACAATATACAAATAAACTGTAGTACTGACAGTTGCTTCTCAACGTTTGTATTAATTAATAATTACAAAGAATATAAACGTTGTAGTGGTACGTGTATCGTTACATGTACTACCGTATTCTATTTCAATCGACTATGACAGTGACAGTTTTAACAATAAAATATTATGTCGCAAATGTGTTACTGTATCAAGTGGTATATTATTTATAGGCCTGTGAGTAGGCCCTACTGTTATACAAAACGTACAATATACAAATAAACTGTACTACTGACAGTTGCTTCTCAACGTTTGTATTAATTAATAATTACAAAGAATATAAACGTTGTAGTGGTACGTGTATCGTTACATGTACATGCTATTTCAATGGACTATAACAGTGACAGTTTTAACAAGTATTAAATCGCAAATGTGTTACTGTATCAAGTGGTATATTATGTATAGGCCTATCAAACATGAAAAACATATTTCGTTACTGAGTAGATAAAGAATATATTAAAACATTGTTCTTCTTTGTACCCATATCCTCTTCCCCATCCCTCAACCCTAATGTTACACACAAAACACAAACTGGGTTTGTTTAAATTAGTCCAAATAAAAAATTTGAACTCATTTTGTGACAAGTTTCTCTTTCGGAAGTAATTCCCAGTGTGCTAATTTCAGTTTAATACATAAATCATCGTGTCTATTTATTCGTTTCTGTAAACAATAATAACTATTATCATCCTGCAGTACGTACATTAAAAAAAAGCATTTTTTTACGCTGAAATTACTGTGTATTCGAGAACCATCTGTGGGCACGACCTAGATGGTACGCGAGCGAAGCGAGCGTACCATCTAGTTATGTTAATTAAGGCAAGAATTTTTTTTTTCAGATATGCACAAAAACTGACCCACTACATACTAGAAATAATGTGTAAACTACATGTGTTTGTGAAAAGGCAAACATAAGTTATTAACGATTAAGTTTGGGTACTTGTAGCAGGGATTTAATAATGTTTAGTAAAATTTTGAAGTTGAGGGCGCTATTTAAGTAAGTGACAGGTACTCTATTTTCGGTTGTAACTCATTTTAAATACTTAACCGATTATGATGAAATAGATTTTGTTATAGATAATTAAACCTTCTTCCTTATTAATTATTTAATGTATTATTTGTGTAAATCTAATTAAAACTATATCTTTTTATGAATTATGTTAACTAGATGGTACGCTCGCTTCCCTCGCGTACAATCTAGGTCGTGCCCACAGATGGTTCTCGAATACACAGTCATTTCAGCGTAACAAAACTGGCGATTTCAAATGTACTATTATATAATACATTGTCGTTTACAGAAACGAATAAATAGACACGATGATTTATGTAGTCAACTAAAATTAGTACCCTGGGAATTACTTCCGAAGGAGAAACTTATCACAAAATGAGTCCAAATTTTTGATTTGGACTCATTTAAAGAAACCCAATTTGTGTTTTGTATGTAACATTAGGTTTGAGGGATGGGAAAGCGGATAGTTACAAAGATGAACAATTTTTAAATATATTTTTTATCCACTCAGTATAGGCCTACAAATAATATACCTCTAAATACAGTAAAACATTTGCGATTTAATACTTTGTTAAAACTGTCACTGTCATAATCGATTGAAATATTAAAGTACATGTCACGATACACCACTACGACGTTTATAGTATTGGTACTTATTAATTAATAATTAATACAAACGTTGAGAGGGAACTGTCAGTATAAAGTTTATTTGTATATAATAATGTGTTTATATATCTAACAGTGAAGCCTAACCACAATCTCAGTAATAAAGTTTATTTGTATATATTTTTATATTACATCTAACAGTACGAACATTCATAGTAAGAAATGTTCGATTCAAATGAGGACCAAAAATAGTTAATAGGTATTAACAGTATTGTCAAAGTATTGCAAGTTTATTCTCAAAGGGCCCATATGTTTACCTACCGTATGTGTTAAACCAAGAGCTCATAAATTTACCTACTTGTGTTAAACCAAACTCTGGCAGACTAAGAGATTGGGATGTTCCATTCATCGCAAATCAATACATTTGTATAATCGTATATTAATTATTAAATCTATCAAAATAGTATTTTTTAAAGAAAATCGGCCTGTCTTCAACATTATGATGCTGTACTCTAGCTGTTCAACCGGTTTTCAGCTATTAAAAACAATTATCGTAGGAGGAGATAGGAAAATGCGAAGCCTCCTCGCATTTTTGTGGCGGGTATTTTTCAAGATGGACATCCATTAGACAGTGTATACCACGATCGGAAAACAACCCTATTTGGGGCAAATCGTTGAACCTAAATTCGTTTTAATCGTCAATAACTAATTATCTAACTTAATTTAATCAGTAAACAGGGTTACATCAGGTGGTTAAAATCAGTACCGAAAGTACGAACCAACTTTATATACCATCGAGTAAAAATTCTAGAAGTAAGGCGCGATTTACCGAATTTTGCCCTTACGTAAATTTATATATAGATTAACTATTACATGTTTATAAAAACAATGTATGTCTTGTCATTCATTAACAAATATAAACCGGTCCTACTAAACACCAGATACCTAACCTAATTTTTTTGCCATGAGGCGCGATACGCCAATAGGTGTGGTGAATTTTGTCCAAGATGGGGAAATTTCTGTCCAGAATGGGGAAATATTTTGTCCAGAATAAGGACAAAAGCGATAGGTGGCGCTATAATCGTGTCCAAGATGGGGAAGCTGTCCAATATAGAGAAATCCGATTTGTCCAAAATGGGGAAATTTCTGTCCAAGATGGGGAAGTGGTGGCGCTATATCGTGTCCAAAATGGGGAAATTTCTGTCCAGGATGGGGAAGTGGTGGCGCTATATCGTGTCCAAAATGGGGAAATTTCTGTCCAGGATGGGGAAGTGGTGGCGCTATATCGTGTCCAAAATGGGGAAATTTCTGTCCAGGATGGGCTTATGCTGTGTCAAAAATAGGCAAGCTGTCCATATATAGAAATCAGATTTGTCCAAAATGGGGAAATTTCTGTCCAGGATGGGGAAATTTCTGTCCAGAATGGGGAAGTGCTGTGTCCAAGATGGTGAAGCTGTCCAATATAGAGAAATCCGATTTGTCCAAAATAAAGACATTTCTGTCCAAAATGGGGAAATACTGTGTCTAAAATAGGGAAGCTGTACAATATAGAGAAGGCAAAACATTAACACAACATAAGAAACTTTTTTTTGTTTTAAAAACTTTAATTAAGTTTACACTTTTAATCTGAAAACATTACAAAATGTACACAATAATAACAGTACTATGTTAACACTTTAAAAGTACATTTGAAGTGGAAAAGTGTTCTATTAATTAAATAATTAACACCGTTATCAGCTTTTTAAGTATAATACACATTTAGTGAGGGATGTGGTTCCAATTTACTTCTAAAGTAAATTTTCACTGAATGTATACATTTATCTGACGTTAAAAACTACAGTATATTATATTAAATTCCAACCATAAAAACCACAACAGAAGGTAGTACCGTCACCGCCCTTATTATACCACATCAAGAAAGAGTACAGGATATTTGTTAATATAATTAATACAGGTTGTCACTTCTTTTTTTTTATCATCTTCAATTTCTTTTTATTTCCTTCTCTATCTCTACCTTTTTATCTTTTTTTTTAACCTTTTTTTCGACCACAGACCACGAGTATTAATCTATCGTCCCACAGGTAAAATTCAGGCTCAAAATAGGCTCTTATCCCCTTAAAATAATTACGGTACTCAGCCTGGAAACAGTTTCAAAGTACAGGTTGGTAAATATGTGACACCTTTATCAGCTATTTTTAAGTATAATGAACATTTATTGAGTGAAATGGTTCCAATTTACCTCTAAAGTAAATTTTCACTGATTCTATACATTTTTATCTAACGTTAAAAACTACAGTATATTATATTAAATTCCAACCATAAAAACCACAACAGAAAGTAGTACCGGCACCGACATCATTATACCACATCAAGAAAGAGTACAGGATATTTATTAATATAATTAATACAGGTTGTCGCTTCTTTTCCTTCTTTTTATCCTTTTTCTTTTTTATTTTTTTCTTTATTTTTTATTTTATTTTTTTTACCACAGACCGCGGGTATTAATCTACCGTCATATGCAGTAATTCCACATGGAATTTCGACCACATGATGGAATCCTTGAGTTATTATAGTAACTCAATGGTTTAAAATAAAACGTACACGCCGAATCATTAATTTCCAGCTATAAACAAAGTGATATCTTTGACAAATCGTGCAATATTTGGCCTAATTTTTCTCATTTTACAATAGTATACGAGTGTTTGCATATTAGTAACATTAGTGCTTTAATTGCGTTATTTCCTACTCCAAATAGGCATAGTTTAGGGCTAATAATTATGTTGATATTAAAATATGATTACAGCCAGTGCTTCGCATTTTCTGTAAGGTTTATCATGCTCAATTAGATTTATTTTTTTGTTAAATTTCTCTCAAAAACTTTGTGTCTATACAAATGTTATTAGTGAGCAACTATTCTATCAATGTGTATTCCTTTAAATTTACCAGGGAGTGAATTGCTATGCTGATTTATTATGTCTACTTATATTAATCGTTAAAAACTACAGTATATTATATTAAATTCCAACCATAAAAACCACAAAAGAAAGTAGTACCACATCAAAAAAGAGTAGGCCTACAGGATATTTATTAATATAATTAATACAGATTGTCCCTTCTTTTCCTTCTTTTTATCCTTTTTATTTATTTTTTTTTTCTTTCTTTGTTTTTTATTTATTTATTTTTTTTTTTACCACAGACTGCGGGAATTAATTAATAAACAATCAATGATTACAGTAGCCTATTCAATACAAACATTACATTACAAAATCTACCGGTACTGACAAGTGTTCCTCTTGCAAAACTTTATCAGTGGCCCTACGAATAACAAATAACCAATCAAAAGCACCTGTTAATACAAAAAAAAACCAATGAAAATGATGTGACTACTTATTCTAATAAAATTACATAGAATTGTAATAAAATGAAAATATTTTACTAGAATATGGATTTATTTATTATTTTGTCATCAGGATACGGTGATTGTTTTTTTATTTCAAAGTAAAATACTCAAATTCACGTTTATAGTTCATTAATTAAATTAATAGATCATAATTTTTTTTTAATGTCACCAACCAAATATACAGTACACTCATCTTGACCAACTTAATTTACGACATGCATTTACTTGCATTTACATATTATGCAGATCGGAATATTATATCACTCTTAGATATGATAAATAATTACTGTATGTGATTTTAAACAAACTATTCTTGAAAAGACCCAATAATAAACAGTAAACAACATGTAGTTACCATTAGTACTTCGAAAATCTTATTTGTTTAATAATAGCTTTGAAAACAAGTAAAAACCAACATAAATAAAACAATCACTATTTGTAGTTGAATGACCATCAAAATCTCTTCAATGAAAAGCAGCCACACCTAATACAAAAAAATGATATAAAGTTTAGAATTTCCCAAATTGTATTGCAAAAGATAGGACATCAAACTAGTTAAGCACTTACTTTCACTACTTTTAGGCCCTGTCCTCCCATTAAAGAAAAGGGGATTAACCCCCCCCCCCCCCACACCCTCTATTTCAAAATACTGGAGTAACCACTGGCCTACCACCGGTACCTGATGAATAATTAGTTTGCATCTTTCAGTATGCCTAATATGCGGGAGAAAATTGCAGACTTGCTATGATCAAGCCACGTGCATAGTGGAGTAACGACTAGGCCATTAAGGGCCTAGTAATTAGTGCAGCATTTTTCTTTAATTTGTATACATCATACATGATTATTATTATTGATTAATATGGTTCAACATACCTTGATGTGCAGACTCGATAGTAGGCCTGTCACGATAAATATGGTCCGGGGCCAAAATCGGTCCGGCCGGACCAGTTTTGGCTCTAAAATTGTGGCCAAAAGCAGTCCGCCACTGTATCCAATAATCGGTCCGGGCTTTTCTTCTGTCGATTTTAATTGAATTACTAGGCCTATGATGCTGTTTTAAGTTGTTTATGGCTAGAAAAATATCCCATGATATATATTAGTAAGTTATCTTGTCGGATAAATACTATAAATAAATGTATTTTATCTACAAACATGACTTAGGTGTTCACTCATATTTCGGCCTGCCACACACTCACATGAACGGGTATGAGACGCTGATATTGCCAGCTAGATTTTATTTATGATTGAGGCCTTTTTCTTTCCTCAGCCTAATCAATATTGGATAATTGTTTTATAATAATTGTATTGAATTTATATAGTGATTGATTAACCATAAATAGTTAATAATAATAATATTTAATAATTAAATTGTTTTTAACATCATGGGGAAACGAAGATGTTAAAAAAGAACAAAATAGATTAAAAACAGGCAGAGATACATATTGTATACAAAAAGCCTAACAATTAGTACTAATTATTGATGAGTTACTACTAATAATGATAATAAAAAAAAACAGGCTTAATTTATAATATTAAAATAACAAATAAAAGAGTAGTTTTCAATATAATGACTAATCATGGCCTTTTTTTAATGATATATACATTATGACTCATTTTGCGCACCATATATTTGTAAGACTGGACCGGCCAAAAACAGTCCTACTACCCGGACCGATTTTATCCTGGCCGGACCAGTTTTGGCGGCCAAAATTGGTCCGGCCGGACAGGTTTTGGCAGCCATAAATGGTCCCCGGACTGATTTTGGCAGCCAAAACTGGTCCGCCGGACCGATTTTGGCCCGGACTGATTTTGGTGTGACAGGCCTACTGTACCATACGTCTTAAATATTAATTGAATGCTTCCATAACTGAGACATTCCCTATATATTGGATAGTCTCTATATGCGGGACAGATTTTCGACACGATGTAGCGCTAATCTTGACAAAAACTTTCCTCGTTTTGAACATTTCTGAATTTCTCTACATATTTGACAGTTTCTCTTTTATACAATTCGGAAAAATTGAATTTGCCTTGGATACTGTAGTTTCTCTAATTTGGACGCAGCACTTCTCTATTCTGGAGAAATTTGTCAAAATTATATTTTTCTGCTGAAAATGTGAGTGAGTGAGTGGCCGAGCGGTTAAGACAGTGGAACCGTAATCACGTAGCCATAACATCGGCAGGGGTTCGAGGCTCACTCACTCCATGGTTCTGGTGGTAGAACGAGTCTTCTCGGATAAGGACTATAAACCGTAGGTCCAGTGTACACAACTTGCTCGTGTGCACTTTAAAGAACCTAGTACATCTTTCGAGATGAGTAGGGGGTTACCCCGGTGTATTAGTACATCACAGCCACTGATCACCAACTGGGCCCTCTGGGAGATCAGTCTTTGACTGAAGAGGTTACCCAGTATAAAGATAAAAAAACAAACAAACATGTCTCTATTTTAGAAAACACTTTGGACAAATCGGATTTCTATATATTGGACAGTTTCTCTATTTTGGACACAGCCCTTCTCTATTCTGGACAAAATTTACCCATTTTGGACAAATCGGATTTCTCTATATTGGACAGCTCTATTTTGGACACAGCACTTCCCCATCTTAGACAGAAATTTCCCCATTTTGGACAAATCGGATTTATCTATATTGGACAGCTTCTTTATTTTGGACACAGCACTTCCCCATCCTGGACAGAAATCCCCATTTTGGACAAATCGGATTTCTCTATATTGGACAGCTTCGCTATTTTAGACACAGTATTTCCCCATTCTGGACAGAAATTTCTTCATTTTGGACAAATCGGATTTCTCTATATTGGACAGCTTCTCTATTTTTGACACAGCATTTCCCCATCCTGTACACAAATGTCCCCATTTTGGACACAATATAGCGCCACCACTTCCCCATCCTGGACAGAAATTTTTCCATTTTGGACAAATCTGATTTCTCTATATGGATAGCTTGCCTATTTTTGACACAGCATAAGCCCATCCTGGACAGAAATTTCCCCATTTTGGACACGATATAGCGCCACCACTTCCCCATCCTGGACAGAAATTTTTCCATTTTGGACATGATATAGCGCCACCACTTCCCCATCCTGGACAGAAATTTCCCCATTTTGGACACGATATAGCGCCACCACTTCCCCATCCTGGACAGAAATTTCCCCATTTTGGACACGATATAGCGCCACCACTTCCCCATCTTGGACAGAAATTTCCCCATTTTGGACAAATCGGATTTCTCTATATTGGACAGCTTCCCCATCTTGGACACGATTATAGCGCCACCTATCGCTTTTGTCCTTATTCTGGACAAAATATTTCCCCATTCTGGACAGAAATTTCCCCATCTTGGACAAAATTCACCAACCCGTCTCCGATACGCAGCAAAGTGTCACGCAAAAATACAAGTGGAAAAACGTAAAACGTACTGTGTAATTTAAAAAATACAAATGAACATTTTGAAATACTATGTCTGATTTCTTAAATCGTACTGTGTAATTAAAAAAAAAAATTTAAAATGTTCATTTGTATTTTAACAATTACACGGTACGTTTTAAAATTTCCACTTTTGCTGCGTATGGCGCCTCATAGTATGAGAACAGGTTATCCCAAAGCACAAACATCTATGGCTAAAGATACGGTACCGTATCCATACTTTTAAAAACTAAAGGTACGGTAATTATAGAGGGCGCTATGTAATGTGGATGTTAATCAAATAGGTTATTGCATTGGTTTTCTGCAAGACAGCTGTGTAGCCTAGTGGGCATGTGATGAGGCTTTGGCTTAAGGGGTTGGAGGTACTCTTCTTGACGTCTTTTTTTCATTTTTTTTAAGTTTTTAATTTATGAGAGATTATTTAGAGGGTTAGGTTTTTAATATTTAGGAAGGAGTTTAATATTTAGGAACGAGTTTTATATTTAGGAACGAATTTTATATTTAGGTACGAGTTTTAGGAATGCAATTTTACCGTACTTTTAGCAAACAGAAGCGCCCTCTATAATTACCGTATCTTTATTTTTTAAAAGCATGGATACGGTACCGTATCTTTAGCAACGGTGATATATTAATGCTACTAAATTTTTCGCGTAATTTTACGTATCTCCTCCAAAACCACTGAAAGGTACGTGCTCACATCTAGCACACTGATGTTTATTGAGGGGCCGCACACGATAGGCTATGTCACTTTCCTGAATTTTAAGGATAAACACTAAAAAAAGGCAAAAAATAGCAGTAATTTAACATCTCAGCAACCATGTTTACGTCACTGTATAAACTAAGCAACCTCCTCTGTTTTGTACCGCCATGGCCGGATCTACAAATACCATGCCAGGCCACTAAATAAACAGTCATTAGTCAACCGTATCGACTGATCGCGCCGTTGAAGTTTTAATGAATTACACCTATTACCTTGGAACACAATGTATTTTGTAAATCACGGTTTGGCTTAATGAGTAAAACGCCGTGGCCATTGAAATTAATGCTTAGTAGTTTCGAGTTCAAATCCGCGATGTGTAAATAATAATTATCTCCGCTTAAATCAACAAATCTAAACCACAATGTAATTACAAAAATACCAAAAAAGATACCAAACCTCACGCAAAAAAATTGCAAAATATAAAAAACCATTAAAATTGTTAAAAAATGTAAAAGAAAAAAACAAAACAAAAAAGCACACACACAAATAAAATGATTCCAAAGTCGTGTTTCCACAAAATATCATAAAAGTTTGTGTCCGAGCGCATCATTTATTTCGAGTAGTGAGTTGTGTTAATTTTAATTCATATCATCATACACGTCAGAACAAGTGCATAGGTGTGTTATTTGTATACATGTTGCAGACTTCTAATCTATATATAGAATATTTAATTTTATGATTTTTTTTCTTTTTACTGTAGGATAATACAAATCAGCTGTACCAAACCACTTTCATGACCTTGATTGGACTTGCAGTTTATAATGCCGTAAGGCCTTGCGATTTTAGCCAAGTACATTTTCCGGTAAATGGATTTATATAATCAAAATGTCCTACAATAAAACCTGGTGAATAAGAATGTTTAGTTTTATTTATATGATATTAAGAGAAACTGTGGCTGATATAATAATTTTATTTTTTGGTGCCCAATCTAGTTCCTGGTTGACATTTAATATTTGTTTGTTTCTTTTTAGAGTCTAGGTGAATTATTTTGTCTTGCGTAGCTTGCTCCTCAACAAACTGCAGCATCTGTTGAAAATAAATTTGCAATGATATAAAATATTAAGGTGCAAGATGTTATATATTTGTCTGTTACTCTACAGTATTATTTAATCGGGTCAATTTATGTACAGTATCTTTTATTCACATATTATAAATATTAATATAACACATTATCAAGGAAAAATTAAGCAGTTTATTTTAGTTCCATGTGATGAACACAAATAAAATCAAGTTTATTTGAGCAATTGAATGCTGTTTAATTAAACAGCATTCAATTGCTCTTATCTTGTTTGAATTTACTTTAGTTCCATGTGATGAACACTAATATTTTCATTCAATAAAAATAAATTTAAAGGTACAGTTACGTAATTTCTGTAAATTTCCATGAGAGAGCGTGTTTTTTAATTAAACAGCATTCAATTGCTTAAATAGACTTGATTTAATCTTGTTTGAGTTTACTTTAGTTCCATGTGATGAACACTAATAAAATCAAGTTTATTTTAGCAATTGAATGCTGTTTAATTAAATAGCATTCGGTTGCTCTTATCTTGTTTGAATTTACTTTAGTTCCATGTGATGAACACTAATATTTTCATTCGATAAAAATCAATTTAAAGGTACAGTTACGTAATTTCTGTAATTTTCCATGAGAGCGTGTTTTTTAATTAAACAACATTCAATTGCTTAATAGACTTGATTTTATCTTGTTTGACTTTACTTTAGTTCCATGTGATGAACACTAATATTTTCATTCAATACAAATAAATTTAAAGGCACAGTTAGGCCTACGTAATTTCTGTGATTTTCACTGAGAGCGTGTTTTTTAATTAAACAGCATTCAATTGCTTAAATAGACTTGATTTTATCTTGTCTGAGTTTACTTTAGTTCCATGTGATGAACACTAATATTTCGTTCAATAAAAATAAATTTAAGGGTACAGTTACGTAATTTCTGTGACTTTCCATGAGAGCGTGTTTTTTAATTAAACAGCATTCAATTGCTTAAATAGACTTGCTTTTATCTTGTTTGACTTTACTTTAGTTCTATGTGATGAACACTAATAATTTCATTCAATAAAAGTAAATTTAAAGGTACAGTTACGTAATTTCTGTGATTTTCCATATGAGCGTGTTTTTTAATTAAATAGCATTCAATTGCTTAAATAGACTTGCTTTTATCTTGTTTGACTTTACTTTAGTTCTATGTGATGAACACTAATAATTTCATTCAATAAAAATAAATTTAAAGGCACAGTTACGTAATTTCTGTGATTTTCACTGAGAGCGTGTTTTTTAATTAAATAGCATTCAATTGCTTAAATAGACTTGTTTTCATCTTGCTTGAGTAGTTTGCTTTAGTTCCATGTGATAAGCATTCATTATTTCATTCAATAAAAATAAATTTAAAGCTACAGTTATGCAATTTCTGTAATTTTCCCTGAGAGCGTGTTTTTTTAAGTACCCAGCATTCAAGTGCTTAAACTTGATTATATCTTGTTTGAGTTTACTTTAGTTCCATGTGATAAACATTCATTATTTCATTCAATAAATAAATAAAAAAGTACAGTTAAGTTATGCGATTTCTGTGATTTTTCTCTGAGAACGCGTTTTTTTTAGTTAAAATGGACCTGAAATGGATTTTCGATTTTTTTCATTTTAGAATGATGTTTTGGGGGCTATTAGGTGTTGCTAGAATGTATATTGTTACAAAATATAAATTGGCCCTTTTGGGGAAAGCCCCATTTGAAAATCCAAAAAATTCGCGGGTGACGTCACTTTGCGAATATATTCCTATCCCTCCAATGGACAATTTGCAGTTTTTTGGCTATAACTCTTGAAATCTATGGAGTATTTTCTAAATAATGCTTGTGCATTTGCAGAAACGTATTTAGAATTTTTTTAGATAAATTATTACCGTATAAACGGTTATTCATCGAGTAAATGACGATTTAAAATCTTAAAATCAACGGTTTTTTTCTGGCAATACCGAAGTTGGCCTGGCAACGTTGTCCGGGATACAGCTCCGTGCGCAATGATGCGTATCCATATTTTCCGTTCTTGTATTTTGTATATCGTTCTTAATTTATACTGCTAAAATGTGTTAGTTTCTTTAGTTTTTAGTTTAGCAGAATTAAATTAGTAATATGAGATGATAATTTATTTGTCACGAATCAGGCAGTTCGAAAACGAATTTTATTCATATTTTACTTTGGCTTGACAATGAGCGCAGCAAGTTGTTGATATCGCTTTGGTCCTTGGATGCAACGGAGCCTCGCCGCATGATGTGGGTGGTGGATCGACTCCGCGCGCTGGATTGGGGGCCTAGGCCTAGTAAAGGTTTGGGAGGTAGGCCTTCTAAATTCGGGTTTTAGAACAAACGAAGTACATTTTAGGGACCTATATTTCAACAACATTAGATATTGAATAAATTAGTATTAGTGTCAACGCTTCGCGTATCATTCCAGGCCGTCGATCATTCACTGACTATCGGGCGGCACATACAGGCTCTCGATATCGTCGTGTGTATATGTGACGTCTTGAATATAGAGGCTTCCGACGGCCGTTGAAATAGAATATTGCAATGGCGTGAGTAATTTTCGCTAATTTACCATGGTATCTTAAAATTTCGTTTTTACTCAAAATACTATACATTTTGTTTTTATTTGTATGGGTTTGTGTTAATTTGATACATTTAAATAACATGTGTGAATTTCTTGAAAATCGAAATTCCATTTCAGGTCCATTTTAAACAGCATTCAATTCAAATTCCCATGAGTGCGAGTCCATTTAAACGAGCTGGGCAAGCTGTAAATTGTATTAATCCGCTATGTATGTATGCATATTGTTAACTAATTGAATAGCCGGCATTTTAACCCTAAATAATACTGCAATAGTAATTTCAGTGGTTAGAGGTTCATATTTATTATTAGGATTTTTACAGGCACATATAAAAATAGATTAGAAGAATCATCAATAAGAATATACAAAAGGATCGCCGTGACGGGAAGAGACCAACCGGTGACAAAGTACCTTTAGAGCGGTCAGAACACAATTACAAATTTATAAGAAACACACGACTGAAAATTAACTTTAACTTTAACGCTAAACCGCCGTTCCTATTCTATTCTGAATTGTACCACCAATAACACATGCTATCAAAGTATAAGATATTAGTTGTTTTCCGGTCAACGATCCATTCTAAACAAAAAAATCTCTCAGCACCAAATTTTTTGTTTGGCGCTATAAGGTACGACATTATATATTATTCAAAGGCTTTGTAATTTCCGATACCATTAATTCCAACAAACATTTATGTGGTCCATATAGTTACCAACCATCTCGCATGGTTCGGGACGGTCTCGCATTTCAAGTGATTTTTAATGAAACACGCCTTTGAATATGAGTAGCAAACAAATATGTTCTTTTTTTATTAAAGAAAAATGTCTAGAACCATCCAAAAGTAAAACAAAATGGGAAACATATTTTAACATGGAGAACGATTGGTCTGTAACATGGAAAAAAAAAATTAAAGATATTAAAGATAATAAACTTAAACAGTTGAACATCAAACTAGTGCATTGTATAACACCTACCAAAAGAAGGCTGTTAAAATGGAAAATAAGCAACACAGATACTTGCCTACAATGCAACGTAGTAGAGGATGATGCCCATTTCTTTTATGAATGCACTGAAGTAAAACCCTTATGGGAATATATTAACGTTTATACCATGCACAAATTTGGGATCGAGGCAAATTATCGAAACATTGTACTAGGTACAGGAAACAAATATGTAAACCACATGTTCTCTATTGGATGCTTCTGCGTTTACAAGGCACATACTTTGAAAAATGTAAACAAATGGACCGGATCATTGTCTCGTCTTTTTATGGCGGCAAAAAACAAAAGATCTTACCTTAACCACCTATTATAATTTATATTGATGTGAATCTGATTATTTAAAATATATTACAAAATAATGTTGTATAATACACATAGGCAGTTTCATTTTATCTTATATGAAATATAAATAAAAAAAAAAAAAAAAATTATATAAATTAATATTGAAAACAAAAAATAAACGTAACGCAACATAAGTAACGCACGAGAAGATAAGCAAACAAATATAACCATGAGACATAAAACTAGACACAGGAGTAAGAAAAGCATTTTTAATATTTTTGTTTTTGTTTTTTGTTTATATTCGTATTTTAAAATAATGTATATAATCTGTATATAGGTATAAATGAATTATATGTCAAAAATACTACCGAAAATAACTATACAACATTAGTAAATGTATCTCCTACAGTACATTTATTAGTTAAGTGTTCACAATGTTAGATGTTGAGATTTATAGAACAAAAAAAATACTAGAAAATTATGAAAAAAGGTGGATAACAGAAAAGAAATAATGCTCTGATTCCAAGAACAGTAACGTTGATAAAATTAAAAAAAAAAATAAATATATATAAACCAAACAAAAGTAAGAATAACAATGAATAGTTATTATTATTATTAGAAATAATTGTATTAATCTGTTGATGAAATGAAATGAATAAATAGTGGTTAACGCCACAAAAGAGAAAAAAAAAAACACGCCTTTGAACACATAAGTAGACCTATATTCGATGCGTTATCATTTGAGAGGAAAATGCATTAAAATTAATTGGTATATTTTAACAGTATAGAACATTATGCGAGTATTCATATTATAACACCACACATCAATAAAAAACGTAATATCAGGGGAAAATTACAATTAATTTGTCCGTGGTCGCTCGCCGTGATGAGGATGGGCCGATAACCATGCGTTAGTCACGATCGCAATTACACATGACAATCCATGATGTGTGCGTTTATAAAAGGAAGGCCCAATTTTCTTGCCATTGGGGGTGGATCAGTTCAATTTTTACCCTCCGAAGACATTTTTTTAATAAAATAAATTCAAGAATCAGCATGAAAATCGTTGAATTACAGATTAACAAAAAAAGAGTAACATACAATCTAATAATATTTGCATCGTTTACCGTACCAGAATACAAGAGGTGCCATTCATCATGAATTTTACGTGCGAGAGTAATATTTCCAGCCATCTAGGAGTGCCAGTGAACTAAATTTGTTTACGTCGCAGGCCACCACGAGGTGGTGGGGGCTGAAAATACTTCGTGTCCGACCCTCACCCCCTACAAAAATAGTCTGTCCCGCATTTTAAATATCTCAGGTTGGTTAGTATGGTGGTCATAGTTAAATTGGTTGTTATTACAACAATTAAATAATTAAAGTACAACAAAACAAACTCGCCCTAAAAATAACAGAAATCGCATATTTTACTTGGGACTTTAATTTTGTTCCAATATAACAAACCTAAAATTAAATATAAACAGAGCTGTAAAAGAGCATGTTAAAAAGATGAATCTGTCATTGAATACGATGAAACTAAATTAAATTAAAACCGACATTCTTAATAATCATATTTAGAGATGCAAATCATCAAAATAATATTTATATGAAATTTAAACACTTTTATAGCCTATGCAGGTACGCCTGTGCCATGTTATGCTTTTTAAAAATTATCCAGTATAGTATTTTCTTTTTAATACCCTCGATGGAAAATTGCCTTCATCATTTTGAATTTATATCTCCATGTTTTGACCTTCTTATTAATTGTATATGGCAATTGAAATAAAACCTTAAATCACACTACAACAATACATCGTAAATTATCAAAGTAGAAAAGTGAAAAAAAAAACACGAGTTTGTAAAAAAAACAATTAACTTGAGTAGGTTTCTACAATACAGTAATCGACGTTGACGCTGTCTTGGAATACAGTTAAAAATCCATTGAATAAAATAAATAGAGGGCAGAAATCAGGAAATGGTTTTTATATACCTGCAGTTTTTCAATATTTATTATAAATTTGACCGCAATTACCCACAGTAAAATGGTACAGCCCGTGCTATTCTTTAACAGGCAATACCTCAAGGCAAATACAGTACAATAATATGTATGCCTCACTCTCAGCGACGTGCTGCAGCAAACCGCAATTGGTAGGATGTCCTAGGTCTGGGCTAGGTAGTGATGTTGATTTAGACAGAACAATATCAGCAGTAACATATTACAGCATTTTATTGACAAATTAACAAAATATATTGAAATTAAACGTGTATTTCACCAATAAATGCATTAGAAATAGACTCATTCCACTGAGTTTTAGTCCTCTTTGCTCTTGGCGCTCCATAGAAACAAAAATATTGAACATTAAGTGAAATTCGCGAACAGTGTGCTAGAAACACGTCTGTAAAATAATTAATTTAAGGATTTATTTGTTTCTTTTTATGTGATTATTCTTCATTAAAGTACTTATGAGGCATACTTATATTAGGTGTTGTATTCACACAATAAAGTTAGTTATCAAATGTGGAGTCAAAATACAAAATCGATCGTAATATACCCATGGAGGTATTTTATACCACCATCTTTCATGAATCGCTTAAATGTTTTAACTCGGTGACGAACTCGTCGAACTTTTCACCTTGTTTTTGGTCACGTGAATTAAAAATACAGTATACCGTTCGTATATCACGTTGGTAGCTGGTTTAAAGTAATCAGATAGCTTTTTAAGGATTGCATCAGTTTTAAGAGTATCTTCTTCCAACTGAGAAGTCATATAGCATTCTTTTCCCATAATTGAGAGGAGTGTAGCTACTCTTACTTTATCATCTTTGCTGACGAGGCCTGTGGCGATTTCATAGTTGGTCCATTGAGACTTAAAACATTTCCAATTTTCCCTAACGTCTCCGTTCGTGTTTAAGGCCCTGTTCAGACCCATGGCGTTAGACCGTTTTAGCGTACGACGCTAAAAGAATGTGTGTCTGAACAGTTGGGGATTAGCGTACAACGCGTTGTACAACGGTTGTAGCGTTGTAGTGGAAAACGGTTGATAGTACCGTTTTAGCGTACGATGCTACTGTAAGTCAACGTTGTATCCAATCAGAACGTTTCCTGTTATGACGCGAAACAAGGTTTGACCTAGGCTGACATCTTGTATCGTCAATATGTGAGAGATGGATTTCAACAACAAAAAGGCCTAACTAGGCTACAAATACAACTGTTAAAAAAAACTAGGCTACAAACTACATGTATCAATTGATTTACCATTATATTTTCTAACAAATGACATAAATAAATGCACCTTGTATTTAAACATAGTGACTACGATCCCGTCTCCTTTTAGGCCTAGGCCTAGCTAAGAGCCATTCATGAATTTCATTCAAGCTATAAACTAGCGTGGTGGAACATCAAGTCACTCATTCATATATACAAGGCAGACTAGACTGGACAAGTATAATGCTGAAAGACCCCCTAACTCCTAAAAAATTCAGTAAACAAACGAGGGGAGCTGTGTCATTTTTATTAGCAAGTTAAGGTTTTTTTTTAACTGACTGAGGTCTGGACTAATCACAATCAATTTTTTCCCTCCATCTCCATCTTCATCATTAGGAGGCTTGCTTTATTTTCGTAACAGCACGAGGCCTGGGGAAAATGTTTTTTACTACAAAATAAAACAATAGAAACAGAAATTTGGCTTCACTATATTTTTCTCAAATAAATGCTGACCTCAGCCTGAGGTATGTTTTATTTACGGCAAATTTTGTCATAATTGTAGGGCTGAGATCTAGGCCTATATACAGTGGAAATAATGATGAAAACACGTGGGTAAGAGCACATGAATATGCAACTAGAACCAACCTGGATGACGCACTTCCGTTGTAACGATAATCGTACGCTATGGGTCTGAACACCTCATTTTTTCCTCTGCGGTTTGTAATGTGACCTTGCTAGTAACGTTGTACGCTAAAACGGTCTAACGCCATGGGTCTGAACATAGCCTAAGGGTTGTGGAACCGGAAATTGCATCGAAGATGCATGGTTGAGCGACCGCTTGTCACTTCAACTAGCCACGCAAAAATAGTTCACTCACCGTACCGGGTTTCGTACCCTGTACGCACCGTCAGCTGATTTGAAACTTCAATACACTAAGCTAGGTTCTACGTTGTCCAATTTGGATGTTTGGACAGTTCAAACGTTTAAATTCCATGTTGTGTCATAGGTTCTTATAATGCATACGGAAATAACAGACGACCGACGACTACTCTTTAGTGTCTCCGAGAGGTATTTTAATGATCATGAAGTAGAAGCATACTAACTAGCTATAACAATACAGTAACTCAAGATGGCAGCGCCTCTCAAGACATGTGTTTTCATATTATTATAGGTGGCGCTATAACATATTCTTACAGCCTCTAGGTTGGGGCTAATAATATTAGCTAAAGTTTAATTTTAGGCCTATTATTATGATTGTCGGACGTAGTCTTTTTGCGGCATGTTATTTGATCGGCATATCAGTTACCTTTTATTCACTGCAAGAGATTGAGCTTGTAATGTACCGTTTTACAATCAGGCCCGTAGCCAGAATGCATCAGAGGGGGATTTTCTTGACACCAAGTATTTTGCGAGCGCAGCGAGCAACTGTAGTGGGGGGGGGGGGAGGGCAGGGGGCCGCCAAGGGCCCCCGGTCGGGGGGCAATTTCGGTTGCTTTAATAAGCTTACAGACACATTTTTTACCTACTAAAATCTGAGTTATGCAGAGAAATTATATAGTACAGTATTATGGAAGTTAGTAGTACTGATCTTGAAATACAGCTTTATTGTTGCAAAAAAGTATATTATATTAGGTCCTTAAATAATTTCTTATCCTATAAACATAAAAAACAAATAGTACCGTATATTTCGGTGTACAAGTCGCACCTGTGTATAAGACGCACCCATAACGGAGACTGAAATATTAGTATTTTTTATGTAGTCGATGCATAAGACGCACTTATTTCTAGGCCGAAATGTAAACATTTTACAATCAAAACAATGGTATTTTAATAATAAACAACGATATTTGAGACATATTTATTAGAATCAAATGATATAATTTTGTTTGATTGCCTTTATTACATCGTAATCAGTCTCTACTTCAACTGAACGTTCAATGAAAAGGGAAATCCCCATATTGTTTCAGTTAAGATACACTGTGTGGGTAGGGCTAGCCTATGTCTATTTAAGTAACTTTAATTTCATATTATTTAAATATATACCTTCTTATTGTGTGTATGACCATTATAAAATCAATCCAAATGATGTTCAGTTTTTTGGGCTGATAATTAACCAGGAATATCATGTTGGGTAGGTCTATATGAAAATCTTTCCTATTTCCATTCATGCATTACATCAATATGAGGAGAGGAGAGCACAAACCATGTGCTCCTTGCCTGGTGGCCAGCACTGTTGGCCATATACACTATGAGATTAGGGGAAGCTACTTAACACAATAACAACACACTCTTTTTGATATCGCTTGACATACGAACTGTTGCCTACATGATTATAAAATTATGTGATTGTTGACATAGAGATGTAATAAAAATAAACCACCGTGATCAAGGGAAATAGTTATTGTGTAATTAAAATGTGACACCACCGTAATTAATGGACTCTTCCATAAATGTGTTGCGCTGTGATGCTGCATGCTGCTAGAATACACACCCGCGAGTTCAGAGAGTACTACTAGGCCTGGGTAGAATTTCTAATGCGTACTGTAATATTAATTAATACAGTCGAGGATGACAATTTATCTTAAAGACCCCTTCCCTGCAATTTTGGACGTTTTTTGGAAAATAATACATATATATCACTTTAAAAACATTAAACCATGTCATTCCTTGTCTTAAATGTACGTTTTATGGTAAATTATGATAAAAAGTGAGAAACAATGCACTACCTAAGTAGCTCGCGGCGATCGACCTCTCGTGGACGGTCTTAGGCCTAGCCTAGCTAGGCTTAGTTTTGTAGGCCTAGCTGGTAAACATCGATAACGTACGAACATCGTACGCTAGCTATATACCTAGCCTGACGTTGTATAGTTGCTGCATTAATTTTCTTTCTATTTTTGCCAAACTCCGTTGATACAAATTGGGGAAAATCCGGTATTTTCGCTGAAAAGTTAGGAGTCTTCCATTTGTTTTGGCTTCACGATCGATCGAAAAGTGGGCGAATTACAGGTGAAAAACAAAAATATCAATCCGCGCGCAATGCATTTTGGGATTTATAGCGGGCCGCTATAATTATTAGAATCGATTTATTTTTCACATTTTTAACCGTTTAAAGACGAAAAAAGTTATCGCAATAGGACCATATAGTATTATTTTTACATTAAATATAGTTTGTGATCTTAAATTAGATCTAAAAAACGTAGGGAATGGGGCTTTACCTAAAAATTCAATAAACTTGTTACCACACTGTGGTTAGACAGGAGTGAGTAACTAACTAGGCCTACATTGCAGAGTAGTACACTATTTTTAATTAATTTAAGTATTAGTAGGTAATTAAATTAATTAGGGTAACATTTAGAGGTCAAATTTGCGTGTCAAAAGTGCGTCTTATACACCGAAATATACGGTAGGCCTACGTACACGTACCAATTTAACTCAGCACCATTTTTATTCAAGTTTACATAGTGAAATTCTTTGGTTTAATAAAAAATATTTCCAGGAAAAAAATCAAAATCCCTAAAAAGATTGAACTGAACTGAACGTGATCTTGTGCGTCATATTTATAACCATCATCTCTCAACAATCTCTCGATCTCACGCTCAGCAGTGACTTTGACATCGGACAATCTGTATATTCGATCGATTTGAACATAGTCAATAGAAGTAAAATGACAAAAAAATCTGCTATAATTGATAATTAATTGCAAGATTTTGGAAGTGGGGCCTTTGTTTTTCAAGGGGGGTTTGCTGGTAAAAGGGGGGTTCGCGCAAAAAAAGGGGGGGGGGGGGTTCGCCCGAACCCCCAAAAAAACCCCTGGCTACGGGCCTGACAATACAAATAAGTTAGAGAGAGACAAGTTCTGTTATAGTTGAAAGCTAGCACTGAAGTGTTTATTCTTTATTCTACATCTACTATATATATAATAACAATATATGTAATGGGTAATTAATCTGTCAAGGTGGAATGTTTAGTGGTCTCAGCAGAGGGTCTACTTTTGCCATTAGTGACCATTAAGTAGCCAAGGGTTATAATAGAAGTGGGTTAACATAATATATATGGCAACAGGTGAAGGAAGTATAAATAAATGGTAGCAATTGATATTACTCAAGTTCAATACATTACATTCCCTCCCTTCTATTATAAACAATTCTAAGCTATTTATTTATAATTGGATCAAAGCACTGTACTAAGTTATGGTTTAATAATCACTTTAAATGTATATGGTATAATGCACTGTATAAAGTAAAATATAAGATCAACATTTTAAATTGTCCAGTAATAATGTCCATAAAAGTTTCTGTATTTCAGTTATTAAGAATGTCCATATCTTTCCGGTGGTTTTCTATCGCGAGTAGGGTATACTCTTCGCTGAGCAGTTATAGGCTGTGCTTCGACAGTTGATTGTGATGTTTCCACTGTTCTATTTGGATTAATGAGCATTGGAGGTAATTTTGGAGGATCATCTTTGTTTGTAAGCTGTTTATCCTGAGGTTGAACAGGCCTATAACGCTTCCTGATAGGGTCGGCATGACGACGACAAACTCGTCCATCTTCTAGTTTTATCTTGAATGAGATGAGCCCAGATTTTAAAATTATTGTTCCGGGTAACCATTTTGGATGTTGTCCTCTAAAGTTCTTTATATACACCTCCTCCCCTTATACAAAAGTGCGTTCTTTTGCATGACGATCATGTGCTAATTTCTGTTTTTCAAGTTGAGTGATAACACGATCTGCTTGATAAGGGTGTAGAAGATCAAAATGCGTATTTAATTTTCGGCCGTTAAGTAATTCTGCTGGTGTTTTGCCAGTTGTGGTATGAGCTGCATTTATATATTTAAATAGGAATCTTGCGACTTTTGTTTCTATAGATCCGTCTTTCATACGTTTCATTGCTTCTTTAAATGTGCGTACAGCACGTTCTGCAAGACCATTCGATGATGGGTGATATGGGGCTGTTAAAGAATGTCTTATTCCATTTCGCTTTACGAATGTATGAAATGCACCACTCGTGAAACATGTTCCATTGTCATATACTATTTTATCTGGCAATCCATGCGATGCAAATATAAGCCTGAGCTTATCCACTGTGGTACTTGTCGTTGAGGAATTTACCGGAATTACCTCAAGCCATTTTGAGTGTGCGTCAACAAGTATTAAAAACATTTTTCCCATAAATGGTCCAGCATAGTCGATATGTAATCGTGACCATGGTCTATTTGGCCAATTCCATGGGTGCAATGGTTCTTTAGGTGGTAAAGTTTGATTGGATTGGCATGTATCGCACTTTTTTATATGTCCTCAATGTCTTTGTCCATATTAGGCCACCATAACGAATTCCGAGCAAAACTTTTCATTCTGACAATTCCAGGATGACCGTCATGTAGTGCTTGTAGCAACTGTTTTCTACCAGGCTGTGGAATAACAATTATATTTCCCCACAAAATACATCCATCTTGTGTAGAGAGTTCTCTTTGTCGGGTCCAATATGGTTGCAAGTTTTCAATTTTTGGGTTAGTATTGGGCCAACCCTTTTCAATGTAATTGAACTCGAGAAAGTGTTGGATCTTTAACCGTCCAACCTTTAATATCTGCCGTGGAAACTGGAGATTGGTTCATAGACTCCATCAATAGAACAGTTTCGGTAGGTTGTGGAATTGATTCTGGTTTTCCTGGCAATGGCAATCTGCTTAAGGCATCTGCATTGGCATGGGACTTTGTCAGTTTGAATCTTAATGTATATTTGTATGTGCCTAATTTCAGCGCCCAACGTTGGATTCTAGCTGATGCTTGGCTAGGCACAAGTCTGTCCTCATTAATAAGACCCAACAATGGCTTATGGTCGGTTACTAATGTAAAATGTCTACCCTAAATGTAAGAATGAAATCGGGTTACTCCGAAAACGCATGCCAACCCTTCTTTCTCAATTTGCGAATACTTTTTTTCCGCGTCTGCAAGTGTTCTAGATGAAAATGCGATCGGTCTTTCTGTACCGTCACTTTGTCGATGAGCTAACACAGCCCCAATTCCATATTGAGATGCATCACACGATAGTATTATTTCCTTTTTTGGATCATATTGTGCGAGTACTCTGGAGGAAAGTAGCAATTCCTTTGATTTATCAAAAGTAGATTGTTCTAAATTTGTCCAGTTCCAAGCTTTATCCTTACGAAGTAAGGCATATAACGGACGGAGCAAGCGTATTGGATAAGTTTGGTAAAAACTTTCCATAATAAGATAACAATCCAAAATAAGCTCTCAGTTCAGTCAAGTTTTGAGGCGCTGGAGCATCTTTAATTGCTCTGACTTTGGCGTTTGTGGGATGCAATCCCTCTTTGTCGATCGTGTGTCCCAAATAATCAACAGATTTAACCATAAAAACACACTTACTCTTTTTTAGACGAAGTCCCAGCATCTGCCAGTAGCTTTCGGACGGTTTCAAGAGTTTTGAAATGCTCGTAGTCATTTTTTTCCTCTAATTAATATATCGTCCAGGTATACTGTAACACCTTTAATTCCTTGTAATAGTCCTTCCATGACACGCTGGAAAATCGCTGGTGCTGAAGAGACTCCAAACGGCAACCGTGTATATTGGTAAAGTCCCTTTTGAGTGTTGATTACAACATATTTTCGAGAATCTTTATCTAAGAGTAATTGTTGGTACGCCTGTGACATGTCCAATTTAGTAAATTTTTCTCCGTTAGCTAACGATGAAAATATATCTTCAATCCTGGGCAAATGATACTGATCAACTTTTGGCTGCTTTATTTACAGTAATTTTGTAGTCACCAGAGATCCTAACGGTAGATTTATCTACCTTAAGTACCGGAACTATTGGTGCAGCCCAATCTGAAAAATGTATAGGTTCAATAATGCCTTCTCGTTGTAAGCGATCAAGTTCGTCATCTACTTTCTGTCGCAAAGCATACGGAACATTTATGGCTTTACAAAATTTTGGCATTGTCTCTTTATCAACGTAAATTTTTGCTTCAGTACCCTTAAGAGTACCTAGTTCGTCTTTTTTGGTATTTACCAAGCAGTGAACTTAAATCTCATTGGTTTATTACCTTGATTTGTTGCCAGTCCAACTTTATAAACTGAAGCCAGTCTCGACCAATTAGAGTAGTTCCATCTGTTCGCACAATTGTTAACGGTAATATTGTACTAGTACTCTGGTATGTAACTTCAGCATTAATTTTACCCAAAACATCAATTATTTGTCCAGTGTACGTACGTACCTTAACTGACGATGGTTCAAGTTTTCTTTCAGGCCATAATTTCCTAAATTTCGTCTCCGACATTATTGATACCGAGGCTCCTGTGTCAATTTCCATTTCATATTTCCATATAACAGTATCTTAACTTTCATAGATGGAAGACTAGACGTGGTCTTTATTCCAAATAATTCTGTAATAATTTCTGTAGCTATGTTGCTTGGTTCATCGCTTGGCTCATCTGCCACAACATTTTTAACCGTTTGGGGCTTCCCCTTCTTTTTGCTAAGACAAACAGATAGTGACCATTAAGTAGCCAAGGGTTATATAGAAGTGGGTTAACATAATATATATGACAACAGGTGAAGGAAGTATAAATAAATGGTAGCAATTGATATTACATTACAGAACTTTTCCTGGCCATCGCTGTTCACTTTATTTGCGAGAGAGGTACGCATGCTGATTTCCTAGAGAATGGAATGTCAAAAATATTAGCACGTCGCCCAGAGAGAAGTCTGCGTTGCTGCTGAAACCACGCGCTATAAGAGGGGAATCGCCCCATCCAAGGCTGAATCCTCTCTGGGCAGAATCGTCCCGCTACCTGCTAAATAGTAAAGAGGGATTTTCCATCTCTCATGTCTACCGGATCGAGGCGCGCTATGTTCGAGACATGTTAAATTAATTGTAAAGTGAAACCATGTGTTTCGCTATAACAATAATTGTTTATCGAAAGTCGTTCAAAGGTGGAAAATGGCAGTTTTTAATGTAAAATATGCAATAAAGTCTGCAAAACAAAGGGTGGTCTAACACGATACATCAATGCAAAGCATAAAGTGGGTGACCATCAAATTCAGAATCTTAGACCTATAGCGTTAACTTCAGCCTATAGCAATGAAAGTATTCGAGAGACTTGTCCTAAATGTATTCTATCCTATTATTTAGCCTTCCTTAGACCCTTTGCAATTCACATATAGAAATAATCGTAGCACTGAAGATAGTGTATTATATAAGCTATTCAAATTGTATTCACACCTTGGTAATGGTACACGTGGCAATTATGCCAGAATCATGTATTTTGATTTTAAATCCGCTTTCAATACCATTCAGCTACATTTATTAGTTGATAAATTGATTAAGTTAGATGTGCCTCGTGTCTTTACAGCACTTTTCTTTGATTTTATGTCGTACACAGTTTGTTAGAGTTGCTTCTCAGACCTTTTCGGACCTTATTTTCTCAAATACGGGAGGACCTCAAGAGACAATGTGGGCTTCTTTTATTTACTGTATCTATATAATACATCTGATTACAGATCCACCTCCAGTTTATGTCTTCTATCGAAATATGCAGATGATTCTGCACAGATAGGCCTTCTGAATTCACTGAATGAATCTCTTCTGGAATACAAGGCTGAAATTGCGAGATTTATTCAATATTGTAAGAAAAAGTTTCTAGAAATAAATGTAAGTAAAACGAAGGAAATGATAATTGATTTTCGGAAAAAGAAAGAGCATCATGAACCAATATCTATACTAGACGATAATGTCGAAGTGGTTTGTACCTTCAAATATTTAGGCATCACATTTAACAATACATTGACCTGTTCTGATCATATTGACACCCTGATAAAAAAAAATGAATAACACGCTATATTGTCTTAGGAAAATGAACAAATTCAATGTGGATAAGACGATTCTAATTATTTTTTTTATAATGCTGTAATCTGTTTGGTCGTATTGTATAACAGCATGGGGCGGTTATGTCGGAAAGGGAGATAAAAGTAGAATTGACAGAATGGGAAGGAAGGTAGAGAGGATGGTCGGTCAAGGCCGGAGGTCGGTTGATAATGTCTATCACGACTGCGCCTTGCGTAAATTTGTGTCTGTCACGAAGGATAAAAGTCATCCTCTTTTCGAAAGGATAAACTGTCACCTGAACGTGACAAGTGGTAGATATCGTCTGCCGACCTTCCGCACTGAACGATATCTTCTCTCCTTCCTTCTGCAAGCCATTAAACTTTTTAACCAAAATTACAAACGATGAAAATTATAAGTGAAATATATTGTAAATAGTTTTGATTTTATTGTTTTTAAATAACATTGTAATGTAATTGCAATTGTTGTTCTGTAATTTTTAATGCAAGCAATGGAATTTCCAGAAATGGATTAAAATAAAGTTTGAATCTTGAATCTTGAATCATCATTTAAACAAACCCAATTTGTGTTTTGTATGTAACATTAGGGTTGAGAGATGGGGAAGAGGATGGGTACAAAGTAATCTCAGTAACGAAATATTGTTTCATGTTTTATAGGCCTATAAATAATATACCATTAAATACAGTAAAACATTTGCGATTTAATACTTTGTTAAAACTGTCACTGTCATAGTCGATTGAAATAGTAGAGTAGGCCTACCACTATGACGTTTATATTTTTTATAATTATTAATTAATACAAACGTTGAGAAGCAACTGTCAGTAATAACGTTTATTTGTATATTATGTGTTTATATATCTAACAATACGGCCTAACCACACTCATAGTAAGACATTATTTATTCAAATGGCGACCAAAAATGGTTAATACGTATTTACAGTATTGTCAAAATATTGCAATAAGGTGTTAAGTTTATCCCACACGTGCTCATAAATGTACCTACTTGTGTTAAACCAAACTGGGAGAGATTGGAATGTTCAATTCATCGCAAAACAATACAATTGTATAAACGTATTATTAAATCTATCAAAATAGTATTTTTAAAAGAAAATCGGCCTGTCTTCAATATTATGATGCTGTACTCGAGCTGTTCAACCGAATTTCAGCTATCAAAAATAATTATCGTAGGCCTACAGTAGGAGGAGAGAGGTAATGCGAAGCATCCTCGTATTATTGTGTGCGGGTATATTTCAAGATGGAAATCCATTAGACAGTGATCGGAAAACAAATTAAATGGCTATAGCCACTAACGGCCAACTTAGTTGAAACCAGGTAGTTGCAAGGTGAACCCGTGAACTCATCGTGAACCTGGAAATTACTTTGACCGTCTACAATTGAAATTGAATTGAAAATCTACCGATGAAATGAGAAGTTTTGTTTTAAAAATCTTTATAATATCTTCCAAATATAGAAATATGGAACAATATCGTAATAGTGAAAACTAATGTTAGCAAATTTACATTTTGCGGTACATCTGAGATTGATCAGGTAGGTATCCAAGAGGAAAATCGATGAACCTAAATTCATTTTAATTGTTAATAGCTAATTATCTAACTCAATTTAATTAGTAAACAGGGTTAAATCGGGTGGGTAAAATTAGTACCAAAAGTACAAACAAACTTTATATACCATCGAGTAAACATTCTAGAAGTAACACGCGATTTACCGAATTTTGCCCTTACGTAAATGTATAATATAGATTCACGTTACAACCTCTTTGCTTATCTTCAATTTTATTTTCTCTCTATTTAGTGATACTGTAATATAATAATATTGTATATGAACAACGATTAACGCATGCTGCGTCGGTGCAATCGAGTGGGTGAGGAAGTACATGTCCCTACATGCGCACTGGAAACGAATATTGTGTCAGATGCGCACAATGAATTAAAAAAGATGTAAATATTATAGTTACGTATAGTAGGTCGTTACATATCAACATCTCTCCAATGTCAATGAAACCAAACGTGTCTATGAGTTTTACTACGTCATCTCGTTATTTTGATATAATAAAGTTTTAAATCCCAATTAGTAGCAGGAAGTAAAATGACTCTTCCAAAGGATAATCTACAAATCGTGTATAGAATTCATATTAATTATTAATGCTAAATAATTATAAAGTATTATATAACGCCTAAATAAATTCCTGTAATTTCATTGGACGATTGTGAGTCACATAGTACGGACTATAAAACGATCGTTTAGCCTATATGAGTTCCAGTTTCCTGTCGAAGTTTCGTATTTGGTATTGCTGCCTTTCAGCCTAGCTAGTAGGCCTAGCCTAGGCTTGTTAGTATTAGGCCTATGCGTTTTAGCCTTGCTAGGCCTAGGATTGTTTGGTCGTTTGTTGACAATTAACAATACAGTAGGTTTGTTTATAAAATCCATATGAATATAATATTTAATATATTATTAAAAACCAAATGTTACTGTTTTAATAAATGTGAATGAAATTGAAATATTTGATTCAAATGTCAAATGACAGGAATCTGTTTATATGTTATATAAATACAAATAATAAATGTTTTCCTTATTTGTATATTATTTGACAGTACAGTACTATATCGCTTCTCTCCGTTCCTTCGCTGACATTTGTTATTGAAAGGCAAATATATAATTGTATTTTTACAGGATAACATAATTCAGAAAATTGAATGTAGGCCTACACTTATTTTCCAACACCACTAATAGGCCCAGAACATGGTTGAGTGTGATCTGATCTGTCAGCTATGTGATGATAGCAATTTTGTGGATTAAAGATGTCAATACAATGATCAGGAACTGTATAAACCGGACTATAAAGAGAAAAAAAAAACACAACAATATTGAATTGTAATAAATTTGCTTTGTAATACATTGATTGGTTAATTTCAACACGTATCATCATATCACATGTTTTTCAGTATTAGTTCTACTGCAACTGTGATATTTAATTTTGTCAATAACGTTTAACATCTGAATAAGATGATTTACTTAAAGCAACACTCAGACATATTCTGAACTTACGTTGTACAGCAATGTGCCTGGGCTCCAATACATTGACATATAACGCAGTGGTTTTGTTTTCTTACTATCCATTTTCCGTTATGAACGTGACTGTACCCGTTATTATCAACGCAGTTATCTATTTTTTTTTAAAGTAAAACAAATCAATTAAAACATTTGGTAAGGTAAATATGAAGTGATAGTGAATGAGAAACAAGCATTAGCCCGGAAATCTAGATATACTAACATGAACATTTTAAAGCTAACATTTATTTTTTCATGAACCACATAATATTGTTTTATTGCTTTTTTTGTTATTGTTAGTGAAATTTAAATAGGCTAATGAACATCTGGTATTTTTATTGATACTTACTAAAATAAGAGCATGCTGCATGTACGTTATACAAAACTGCACAAAACACGATTACGGACAAAAGGAGATTCATGGTATTCATCTAAAACAAAACGATTAATAACATTCCATTTTTTAAACAAAAGCTATAACGCTAGGCATGTAGAGCCCGCAAATGTAAACATTTTCCACAAATGTAAAAATAACCGTAAATGTCAAAACATGTCACCCGCAAATGTAAAAATAACCGCAAATTTGAAAAATATCGCCCGCAAATATATATATATATATAAATCAATGATGTTGCGTAGCACTGTGTAAATTATATATAAATAATACCATGAAAGCACCAGTAAATTTACAGTATGATTTATATATATATATATATATATATAAACACAAGAGGCAAAGAACATTAATTCTAAACCGCCAGGTGATATACTGAAATTTAATTAATTAATTTGAAACGATAAAGATGAGGAAATCTATGAGAATGAGAAAAAGTCGCCCCAACCGAGACTCGGTTGGGGCGACTTTTTCTCATTCTCACAGATTTCCTCATCTTTATCGTTTCAAATATATATATATATATATATATATATATATATATATATATATATATATATAAATCAATGATGTTGCGTAGCACTGTGTAAATTATATATAAATCATACTGTAAATTATAGAAACAGTGCTCATATTCGGAACATGATCTCATAATCGCGTCGAGCATAGCTCATTTATATATATATATATATATAAACAAATCAGGCACAGAACATTAATTCTAAACCGCCCGGTGATATACTGAAATTTAATTAATTAATTTGAAACGATAAAGATGAGGAAATCTGTGAGAATGAGAAAAAGTCGCCCCAACCGAGACTCGAACTCGGACCGCCTGCTTGATATGCAGATGTCCTAACCATTAGACCACTGGGGCTTTCATGGTATTGTTCGAACTCGATTGGATAGCGACTCTTTAACATTCTCGGCGTGGTACGGCGGAACAGCACTAGTCCTCAGTTGTACGCACGCGCACCAGAGATCAAATTGATACGCCCTCATCTGTAACAGATGACGCATATTGGCATCTGCTAAAGCACACAGTAGCGCAAACCAAAAATGCAACCTCTGCCTCAAAGAGAAATTATTTATCATCCGCCACCCTGAATTATCGACATTAAACAAACGCAACGAACTCGTGTCCGCCTGCCGGCACAGAAAGAAAGCATTGTTACATAACAGCTGACATTCCACAACATATCACCTGTAAATGCTAATTCTACAAGTAAATGTGCTTATAAGCAACGTTGTAATTGATTGTTCTCATTATAGTCTCCTGATGAGTGAGTTGCACGACTCACGAAACAACCCTGTAGAGACCAAACTGTAGTTTTTACTTCTTTTCGAGACTTAACGTATATTGTAGCTCTACTTTACCGTATTGAGCACTTTTTAGACGGTTACATTGAACCGAACATTTATATATATATATATATATATATATATATATATATAACACAACAGGCATATAAATAAATTCCAAACCGCCCGGTGATACACTGAAAATTATTTAATTAATTTTTGAAACGATAAAGATGAGGAAATCTGGGAGAATGAGAAAAAGTCACCCCAACCGAGACTCGAACTCGGACCGTCTGCTTGATATGCAGTTGCCCTAACCATTAGACCACTGGGGCTTTCATAGTATTGTTCTTTAACTCGATCGGATAACGACCCTTTAACATTCTCGGCGTGGTACGGTTGGAACACAACTAGTCCTCAGTTGTACGCACGCGCACCAGAGATCAACTATATACGCCCTCATCTATAATTCAGTATATTTATTCACTAAGCGGGATCTCGAGAGATACTTTTATATATATATAAACACAACAGGCATAGAAATAAATTCCAAACCGCCCGGTGATACACTGAAAATTATTAAATTAATTTTTGAAACGATAAAGATGAGGAAATCTGGGAGAATGAGAAAAAGTTGCCCCAACCAAGACTCGAACTCGGATCGTCTGCTTGATATGCAGTTGCCCTAACCATTAGACCACTGGGGCTTTCATGGTATTGTTCTTTAACTCGATCGGATAACGACCCTTTACCATTCTCGGCGTGGTACGGTTGGAACACAACTAGTCCTCAGTTGTACGCACGCGCACCAGAGATCAAATTGATACGCCCTCATCTATAATTATATATATATATATATATAATTTGAAACGATAAAGATGAGGAATTTCCTCGTTTCAAATTAATTAATTAAATTTCAGTATATCACCGGGCGGTTTAGAATTAATGTTCTGTGCCTGATTTGTTTATATATATATAAGTATCTCTTCTGAGATCCCGCCTCGTGAATAAAAATACTGTAAGATGAGGGCGTATAAATTTGATCTCTGGTGCGCGTGCGTACAACTGAGGACTAGTGCTGTTCCGCCGTACCACGCCGAGAATGTTAAAGAGTCGCTATCCAATCGAGTTTGAACAATACCATGAAAGCCCCAGTGGTCTAATGGTTAGGGCAACTGCATATCAAGCAGACGGTCCAAGTTCGAGTCTCGGTTGGGGCGACTTTTTCTCATTCTCACAGATTTCCTCATCTTTATCGTTTCAAATTAATTAATTAAATTTCAGTATATCACCGGGCGGTTTAGAATTAATGTTCTTTGCCTACTGTGTTTATATATATAAAAGTATCTCTTCGGAGATCCCGCCTCGTGAATAAAAATACTGTAAGATGAGGGCGTATCAATTTGATCTCTGTTGCGCGTGTGTACAACTGAGGACTAGTGCTGTTCCGCCGTACCACGCCGAGAGTGTTAAAGAGTCGCTATCCAATCGAGTTTGAACAATACCATGAAAGCCCCAGTGGTCTAATGGTTAGGGCAACTGCATATCAAGCAGACGGTCCGAGTTCGAGTCTCGGTTGGGGCGACTTTTTCTCATTCTCACAGATTTCCTCATCTTTATCGTTTCAAATTAATTAATTAAATTTCAGTATATCACCGGGCGGTTTAGAATTAATGTTCTTTGCCTACTGTGTTTATATATATATATATATATATATATATACACATTAGGCAATGAACATTAATTCGAAACCGCCCG
Organism: Antedon mediterranea; assembly: GCF_964355755.1. Lineage (NCBI taxonomy): Eukaryota > Metazoa > Echinodermata > Crinoidea > Comatulida > Antedonidae > Antedon > Antedon mediterranea. Next base: position 11,846,476 of record NC_092676.1, on the reverse strand, counting down.
ATGATATACTGAAATTTAATTAATTAATTTGAAACGATAAAGATGAGGAAAATCTGTGAGAATGAGAATAAGTCGCCCCAATATATATATATATATATATCCAGATCTTGTTGGCCGATTGCTACGTTCTGAAGAACATTAGGAACATCCTCCCAGATTGGTAAAATTATTCCATTGACTACCAACATTTAAGTTTCAATATTAATCACCATTTAAGCTGTTTTTTTAGTTTCATTCCAAAATTGTTTATATCTCTACCAAGCTACCTTCTTTGTTTTCTACTCTTATTTAGTCTCCACCCACCATTCACCGCCTTGTCTCCTTTTGTTGTATTTCTTTTACTAGAGGGCTCGCTCGCTTCGCTCTCGCACCCTCTAGTGGGTGTATATATATATATATATATATATATATATATATATATATATATATATATATATATATATATATATATATATTCAGGTTGAAAGTATCAGACCGTTAGGATAGAGTGCTCAATACGAAGGTAGAGCATAAATAACCTTAAGGTCACTTATGTTTTATATTACGCCTGAAGAGTGCGGCCAGCTACATGCTGGTCATACGAAACAGATTTGTAGCGATTAAAACAATGAAGTAACCAAGTTTTCTGCTGTTATTTTATTTATATTGCAAATTTCAGAGTTATTGCAATAGACCACGATGTCAAATGGAGCGACAAAACTCGCAAAGACAAAGAAAACCACTGGGAATTACAACTTAAAACCACAAAACCTTTTGGACTTAACATTAGGAACATCCTCCCAGATTGGTAAAATTATTCCATTGACTACCAACATTTAAGCTTCAATATTAACCACCATTTAAGCTGTTTTTTTAGTTTCATTCCAAAATTGTTTATATCTCTACCAAGCTACCTTCTTTGTTTTCTACTCTTATTTAGTCTCCACCCACCATTCACCGCCTTGTCTCCTTTTGTTGTATTTCTTTTACTAGAGGGTTCGCTCGCTTCGCTCTCGCACCCTCTAGTGGGTGTACTCAAATGGTTCTCGAAACATGACCAACTCCTCTGGAAATTGAAGCCCGGGTGATACCTATGCATATGACTGATGAGTAATGCATGTTTATTTTGTGATGTTTCATGGTGGTCCATAAATTAGGTACGCCAAAAATATCGTTTCCAGTGTAATATAGCAAATTAGAGTATATTGTGGTAGGGCAAGTTATATGGTAACGTGGGTATTCTATGTGGGACTATTGTTGTGAAATGCTATTAACGTTCTGACGAGGTAGTAAGAATGTCTCAATAGATTTAATTATTTGTAAACAAAATGTACATTAACTCTCTTGTAATGATGTAAAAACTTTACAACAATTGGTATTACAAAAATTGGTATTAATCATAAGAAGGTAAGATGCAAATAATATAATTGTAAAGAACAGTGTATACGTATAATATACATATTACTATATTATTATATATATTTTCTGAACGTTACACACAGGAGGAACCCGTTAATAGGGGTAATCAATCACTGAAACAGTCTCTAACGTGACCGTACCAAGAGACCAAAAGTTGAGTTGAGACAGTGAGCGGTACTTTAACATTTGTATCACAATATATCATGACAACAGCAGCTTGTTAATTTTGGAACAAAATGATCAAATAACAACTTTCATAGCCTACTTATATATTGGTCGTAGTAGACACCATTTATAGTTATAAATAGAACAAGCAACATAAATAATCTCCTATAGTAACATTGAATCGCACCTAAATTTGATTAAATGATTAATAAATAGCATAAATAATTAGTTCAATTACTAAAACAAATTGTATTTCACGTAAATTAAAGGCCTTCATACTTGATTAGTTAAATATCTAAAACAAATAAATTGTAGTTCACGATTTAGTTGAATCAGTAAATCACATTGTAGTTCACGTAAAAGTAAAGGCCTTCAATAATAGTTAATTACTAAAACAAATTGTAGTTCACGTAAAGTAAATGCCTTTAATCAATATAATTGATTAGTTGAATATCTAAAACAAATTAATTGCAGTAGTTCACGATCAGTTGAACCACTAAAATGTTTGTATTTAATATTGAATGTCGCCACCAACGGCCATTTTGCAGGAAGTGACGGACCCGGAAGCCAGTTGAACAACAGCGCGAGTGTGTGAAAGTAACCCTGTGATATCCACAAATTTCGATAGGTAACGCTAAATTTTGTCGTTGTAAAAGACAAAAATGGAACAATAGCGTAGAACTGAAAAGTAATGTTATCAAATCTACGTTTCGCGGTACATCTAAGATAGATAAGGTAGGTATCCAAGGCGGAGATTTATACCAACATTTTTCCATTGTTAATTGTTAATTAACCATAATTTATATATAGATTCCTGTCCACCCAGGCAGCACTTGCCAGTTCTTATGCTATGACGTTATCCAAATTCCTTCACTTGCACTGATCAAGGGCTAGTGTTGCCCGAAAGCTCTACTAACTTTTCTGGCTGTTTTACTTTATCGTTTTGATTTAGCTTTTCGCTTTTTTTTAGTATCTCCATTGAGATCCAGCCACTGATACCCACAGCATTGTCATTTTTTCAGTAATTTGCCTTTGGATTTATATATAAGTGGTAATGAAGACACAACAGCTTTATGAAATATAAACGAATATGAACAAAAAGCCAAAGTCCAATGGTAAAAAATAATGCAAAGTCTAAAGATTTAATACACATACTCCAGTGTTTTTCCATTTAGGCGGTTGTTTGTTTCTAGTAGTGACGTTGAAGATTGCCAGTTGAAGATTGCCATTATAAGGGTAAGTTTCAGTAGAGAACTTGAGAGGTGGTGTAGTTATCGCAACTGGTGGAGTGGTGTTGTCAACATGCGAGTCAGAATCAGAGTCTGGATTGTTAGAGGTGAATGCAACAACGATGTTGCTTGTACACAATAGCAATCTGAGATTCGGACAACGGAACTTTGACTTAGTACATTGACGAAGTTGAGTCCAGATTTCTCGTGCAGATTGTCGCGGCCACCCTGTTTAATTCTGGAATTCAAATTAGCAGTTGCGATCGCCAGAGTAACTGGTGTTAAAGATTCTCCTTCAAGATTAACATTAAGACATTCAAGACCGAGTTCATTGATTGCGTTTTCTGCGACTGGATTCTGTTAATGTTTTTAACCCTACCAAATTCAATCTTAATACCCAGTTCTTTTAAGGTAGGGTCTTGATCCAATCCAATTAAACCTAGTGCGTTGTCAGATTATCATCTCCAAGTGGCCTTAGTTCAGCGCAAAGAGTAACATTGGCTGTACGTAGTTGATCATCATGTCATGAGAGAGGAAAGAGTATATGATGATACGTGTTACGACAGGAAATCAAGGTACATTCTTCACCTGAAGTTTATGCACACTATCGTTTAATTGAATTTATTTGTTTTACTTCAAATAAAGAAGATAAAGTGGAAAAGCCTAATAGAAAGCACTGTTTGTACTTATAGCCTCTTTAAAATTAAGAACAAACCCCATTACAATATAGACTAGACTAGACGTGCTGTTTATAAGATTTTCGTTATAGTAGCAAGGATCATATATAGCGCAGGCACACGGAAGTATCACAAAATCATAGCAAAAATATCTTTGATCAGAGCATCAAAAATAATATCTAATAATAAAACCCATTGTTTACAATTTCTAAATAGTTAACGCACGTTCAAAAGTATACTTCGCGTATTCATTACAGTAACCCATCTTCTAAGCTGCTACCAGTTGTGAAGATATAATATAATAATAATAATAATATTTATTCGGTAAAAGTTCTTAAAAGTACGTTTTACAATTCATCTTGCCAGGAACAAGTAATAGGCATGAGCCCAAACAGAAAACTGCTCTTACTCCCTCATTATTATAAAATACAAAAATAACAAAACTAAGTAGTACAAATTAATTAAAAACAAAACAAAGTTATAATGGGATACACCAATTAAGAATAAGCTACATTGAATAAACAATAATTATAAATAATATAAACAATTACAACTTAATATTTTGAGATCAAATGTTTGGTGAGTTGGGCTTTAAAGTCTGAAATTGTAGCACATTGTTTAATTTCATTAGGAAGTTGCTCCCACAATCTAGGAAAAATAACAAACGATGAATTTAAAAATGTATTGGTCTGAGCCTTCCAATGTATTAAACGCCCTTCACACCTCTCACTTGATCTCACAAACTCATTAAAGGATGAGGGACATAGGCCATGCATTATTTTAAATATATCTTCAATACTTAACATATTTAGGGTCTTTAACCTATATAAATATGAAGTGTCCCAATTTCCTTCTTTTCTGTACATAATTATTCTAGTGGCCTTTCTCTGTACCCTTTCAAGTCTATACCTATGAGATATTCCAGTAGGTGCCCACATACAACAACAATGGGAAGTAAATTATCAGGTCCTGGAGATTTGAAACAATTAAATAGTTTAATGCCTGATAAACCTCCATCAAATTAAATTTCTCAAGTTCCATGTAATTCTGACGGATAATATCAGAGTTGCAGAGCAAGTCATAATTACCATCGTCATCATTATAACTGAAGTTACTAGAAAATTGATCATTGAACAAATTTGCTATCTCTCTAGCATCTGTTATTATACCATCATTAATCTTAAAATTTATAACTTGTGAATCTTGTCTAATTGCCATAATATATGCCCAAAATTGCTTTATATTTGAAGTAGTCTTATTTGAGATGTCTAAAACATAATTTCTGTGACTGCAATATATGGCTTTTTCCAGTTCCTTACTACAACACTTAAATATATCTGTAGCTTCATTTGTTTTTAAAATCTTAGCCTTCCTATATAATTTTCTTTTCTTTGTACAAAGTTTCTTAATTTCTGTAGTAATCCAAGGAAATGATTTAATCTTATTTCTTTTCTTAATAGGCACAGATTCAGAAATAGCCTTGTTTATATTGTTGATTATACTATCTCAAATATTATTAATATTTTCAAACATAAAATAATTTTCCCAATTAAAATTAATTAAGATGCTTTTCATCTTTTCAAAATCTACATTTTTTAGTGCATACACAGTTTTTGTTATATATGATTAAGATTTCAGAAAATCCCTCGTTCAGATTTCATTAAAATGCAACATGACGTTACATAACACTATGTTTGAGTACGTTCTGATGAGATATGACATTTTCAAAATATGTATAATTTTGCCAATTTTCCAAACTTTTTAAAGTTAGACCTACATATGCGCAATTTGTCACATTAAATGTGCTCGTATAACGCGATTTGATGTCAAAATAATAATAGGCCTAACTTAAAATGTAATTTATGTAAAAAGCGCGTTTTTACGTTCCCAGTAGTAGATTGTGCGTGAAAAAAAACGAAACGCCTCAGAAGATATCAAACGTATTCTTGTTATTCATCAAAAACATTTAATCATTTTTTAACATTTAAAATTTGACACGACGTGCGTACCTGCGTGTTTACCAATGACGCGCATAAGCTGCCATTCTTTGTATGCCTTGAAGTTCATGATTACTAAAATTCTAAAGGTCCAATTTTTTTGTTTTTTTTTTTTTCATTTCATTTATTTTTGTCTCCATAAAAATACAATATTAAAAAACGTGGACAAACAACAAGAAAACATCTCACAAAACCAGACAGAGACAGGATTCCTAAAAAGCGAACCTAATCACTATCTAGTAGGTCTCCTATTGCACTGATTGTATAAAAAACATTTAGAATAACATTTGTATAAACATTAAATATGCATATAAATACTATATCCAAATAAATTAAAATATATTGCAATATCATTAAAAATCGTCAGTACATAACAGTACAGTTATGAAGATAATGGTAAAAACTGTTTTTTAAATTGAAATTGAATAGAAAACAACGCTACTGTAGTAACTATACTATAGAGACATGTACTTATTGTCTAAGTAATGCAGAGCAATTTTTTACATTTGCGGGTGATATGTTTGTGGTAAAAATGGATTTGTTAACATTTGCGGGAAATTGTGAGATTTGCGGGCTCTACCAGCCCTACCACTTTACCTTTGATATAATATAAAGGCTCTATAGCCTAAAAGAACACAATAGTACCCTTTCTACATAGAGTAAAGTAGAGCGGACACATGTGGAAGGGTCCTTAGAAACAATGAAAATCTCAGCGAATTTTTCTGCAGAACGAAAAGATACAGAAATTCTTGTTTCCCTGCACTTTGCCGCCTAATTAATAAATATAAGTGATTTTCTCTCCCTCCCGCGATTTTTTTTTTCGTACATAAGTTTGGGACCCTTCATGAAACGTCACAAAATAAACATGAATAATTCATCAGTTAAATGTGTTGTTCCGTGTGTGTGTGTGAAGAAGAATACGCGAAGGCAATCACGTGAATTGTGAACAACTAATGAATTATTCATGTTCATTTTGTGACGTTACATAAGGGGTCCCCAACTTATGTACGAAAAAAAAATCGCCTCCCGCCCTACTGCCTCCCTGCTACTTGCCGTTGTTTTTGTTTAATCATTATAATAATAAATGTGATAATAATAGTAATAATAATAATAGAAAAATGAATTTTTACCATTTTAATCAGAACATTATCACAATTTCGATTTTAATGTCTTGTAAATGGTAACGTCCTTTTTTGTGTACAGGTTAATTGTTTTTTGGGATGATATTTTCTTTTTATAAGCTTTTTCGACTTATTGATGCTCTGAATGAGATTTTAATGTTTACTGTTTTTATTATTGTACAAATGGTATATGTAATTTACTCTCAATTCAATGTTTTATATTGCAATGAGTAGAACAAATAAAACCAGAAACCAGATAAAACTAAAGTTTAGCTTGATGAATCGTCATAACAAATGGAATTCATAGTTGTTTCAGGCTCTGTTTTTCCTATAAAATTTGATAAAACATTCACCTCTTGGTCGTTTATGGCACATTTTAATATATTTGTTGATGTTTGCACCGTATGCCTAATATTTAAACTAATAAATAAATAAAATCTATCCATACCTGAAGTCGAAATGAATTGTAGTCCTGAGGTGACGTTTCTACAACCTATTTAAGGCGTGTTTTATCTTTTCTTCTTTATATAGAAGTTATAAGCCTACTTAAGTATTGCGCCTTGATATATTAATCCGCCGATATAGTCAATATTAAACCATTGGTAATCTAGACCACTCCTCTTCTAAAAACCGGAAATATTTAAAACTAAAAGTCAGCGTGTTCCCAACAACACAATGATTAAATATACTGTAGTTGATACTGAAATCTGAATGCTTTTTTGTTTTTGTTTTTATTGATTTTCCACGCAAAATGAATATGATAATTAAGTAACAATAAACATATATATATACAAGAAAGATGTGTGGCTGGTGGGCAAATAAGTTCAAAGAACTTTAAGGCTTACCCACCCGAAAAGATACATAAACTTAATCAAGTATGACGAGTAAGATATACATAGTAAGAATATAAAATAAGAAGTAAAAATACATATGTAAAATAAACAATTTAAAAAGTAAATTAATAAAAAAAAAACAATAGTATAAGTTATTAAATAAATAAGTGTTTAAACTTTAGCATTGGCTAATAATAAGTTACGTAGTATTTAAGTACAGTTCAACTTAAAGAGAAAAAAAAAATTAATAATGTATTATATTCAGAGAAAAAAGCTTTTTGTAATTGTATTTAAAACTAGAGACTGTACATTTTATTTTTAACTCTTGTGAGATAACACTCCAGAGCTTAGGCCCCAACATAAAAAAACAGAGTGACGACGGGGCTTATATAACGACTTATCAGGAATAAAATTATTTTTCGAACTTCAAGTGTTATGTGTATGACCTTCAGCAGTTTTTGAAAATAGAGAACTTATATGAAAAGGCAAGATATTTTTAGTTAAGCGGAACATAAATAGAGCTATCTGAAGCTTATTCAAATCATAAATGTTTAGAACGTTAAGCTTATAAAAAAAGTAATTTCGAATGTGATCTATAAGATTGCCCTGCACAAATACGTAAAGTTGTTCAGATGAATGATGAGTTCAGATTCTTACTTAGGCCTACTTGTTTATTATATCCTTTGGCAATTCAATTTTCAACACGAACTATCAATACAGTACGTAAAATAATAAATCACATACATCTAATCGTTACTCAAAGAATTAACTATGATTCAAAATTCATAAATAGACATTGTTAAAAGACCCATTTTCAATTTCTATTGTTATCAACATAACATAAGTGGAGTCGGGCCGCGAAATTTGAGTTTGAATATAAAAACGTGAGACAAAAATTATGTTTGTAAATGCTTATGCATAAAACATGTATTCGTTATTTTTGTGAGTTAAACTAATATAGAATTGTTTGGGAAATTTATACTAGGTCTACTGATAAGTACGAAATCTATATAAGGCCTACTGATCCATCGCATTGAAATTCTTATCTTCCAACTCCTGTTGCTGGTCCGGTACATTTCTTGCAAGGATCTGATCTCTCTACTAAATGATGCACACACTTGTCTTTGTCAAAAATATCTGGGTAACTGGTGTATCTCATTCTGTGATGAAACAAAATAATTCTTTATTCAGCCAGCTATATGATAATTATTAATTGAAGTAAATAATAAGTCTCTCAAAATTCAGGGGATTTCATGAAATACCCCGAAATTGTATTTTAATGCCACTATTTTCCACTGAATAAACCAAAAAAAAAATGTGCCAAAGCATATTGTTATAAACAATTAACTAAAATGGCTATAGCCAACAACGGCCAACTTAGTTGAAACCAGAAAGTTGCAAGGTGATGACTCTCACCGTGAACCCGGAAATTACCTCCGAGTACGGTTGAAAGTCTACCGATGAAATCAGAAATTTTGTTTTAAAAACCTTTATCTTCCAAAGATAGAAATATGGAACAATATCGTAATACTGAGAACTAATGTTATCAAATCTACGTCTCACTGTATATCTGAGATAGATGAGGTATGTGTCCAAGGCGGAGATTTGACCCGAAGTTTTTCCAATGTACTCGCCTATGTCAAAATTAAGCAAGATTTATATATAGATGTGACGACACACTTTAACGGTGACGTCATTTTACGTTACCGTTTTTAAGTGTGATGGTATAAAATAAATAATTTCAAGGGATGAAAGATGAAATATGGCCTTTCATCTGTCACCGAATGGCATTTGTACCATAGCAGAAAAATAAAATTATTTGTTTGATATAACAAGTAGATTCTTGTGATTTAATTCAGATAGAATGAAAGGAAGGTAGGCCTTGTCTATGCTACATTTTGATTCAGATTGAAACGTAGGCTAGCCTGGGCCTAGTAGGATCAGCTACAGTAGAATACATTTAAACAAAAAAGTAGGTACTGTATTTACTTCTATAGCCTAATGACCGTATATTTAATTTGTTTGTGGTGGTTTTTAGTCTGCATCATTATCATTATATAATTTAGTAATTTCATCGTGTCACTCGCGACATAACAAAATTGCAATCGGAGATCGGTTGTTATGAGAGTTCGCGCGTTGTTTGTTATTCTGGTTGGACCTATTAGGTTAAGGTAGAAGCTATAGATGTCCTGAATCCATACATGAATATTCATGATATGACGGCTGCTAGTGTAGCTGCTGCAAAACGCATGAGTCAAAATGAAATTGATTAATAATTTGAAACTAAAATGACATACATTCATGCTTAGTCTCACATTGTACTTTCATAACATGAATTATCCCTATATGGGAAAACATTTGGAACTGCTAATGCAAAAACAAAATAAACTAGAGGGTACTCCGAAAAATAGTTTTCCTTGACCTCCGTCTACTGTAAAATTTCCCTACATAAAATGTCCCCGGAAAATATATATATATTTTTCAAAATTTTGTTTTATTAGTTCTAAGTGTAAATAGGCCAACTGCACACTACAAAGTTGTGGATGGGAGTTTGGTGTAATGGTTATGTATCCAGCCTATCACAGTCGAGATCGCTGGTTCAAGTCCCACTGCGGTTTTTTTTTTATTATTTTTTTATTTCTTTTTTTTGTGGATCTTGATCTTTGACCCTGACCCTTCAAAATTTAACCACAAGTATATGATGAGTCATTGTGGCTAAGTTTGGTGAGAATCGGATAAAAACTGTGGTCTCTAGGCAGTAAAATAGTTTTCCTTGATCTATGACCTTTTCCCCTCAAAGTCGAACTCGTCCTTGCTTTTGGGGCATAGATCATTGTGGCCCAATTTGGCCAGATTCGGATGAAAACTGAGGCCTCCAGGCTGTTCACAGACAGACACACACATACACAAACATACAGGGGTGAAAATATAACCTCCTTGGCGGAGGTAATAAAAACGTTATAATATATATATTACTTATTACTGAAATATTTTTTTGACATCCAAACATGTACATATTACATGAATTAATTAAAACTCTCACAAAAATATCAGCACAGTGGTCTGGGTAACTGGTGTATCTCATTCTGTGATGAAACAAATATATTCTTTATTCGGCCAGCTATATAATAATTATTAATTGAAGTAAATAATAAGCCTCTAAAAATTCGGGGATTTCATAACAAAATACCCCGAAATTGTATTTTTAATGCTACTATTTTCCACTGAATAAAAAAAAAATTTTCATACGGTATACACTATGCCAAGCATATTGTTTTATACACTATAATGATGAATAATGAATGTTTATGAGAACAATGGTTCAAACAATTTCATGAGGTGAAAATATAACATGTTTTCATCTTTCAACGAATGATATTATTTGTACCATTGTACGAATATAAAAGATTCATTATTTGTCCTAAAAAACACACCTACTTATAACAAAAGGAAGGCTAGGCTGTATTTATTGTATGCATTTATAAAAGACTTTCTTCAAACCTTTTTTTCAGAGAGATTCTGGAGTAGTAGACCTAACTACTAATAATGATGTAATAAAATATTTTTAAAATATAGGGCCTAAAACATTTTATCCACGCGAACGATTGAAATAATTTCCGCCCTCTGTTGGCCGTTTGGCGATATAATTCTCTGTTTTATATGTATATATATATATATTATATATAAAAATAAAGGTACATTTGTAACAATTAATTATTTGTATGAATATTTCTCTTTCTATTGTATATTACTACGATTGTTACAGTGTTATAAGTCGTTAAAATGCAGGCATATTTACATAAAAAGATGATTGATTTCAATATAAAACCATATGCTTTCATTTACAATTTTAAAGAAGATGTTAATTAAAATATAAAGATAAAACTGTCATTAAAATCGTACCTATAAAAAAGGATGAGATGAAAAAAGAGGAATGCAAAAGTTTGAAAACTAGATAATAAGGATGATAGCATGGAAGGATATATTTAATGAAAACCTTAAGAGTCCATACACTGTGCAAGTCCAAGATGCCATTTGACTCTGTGTATATGTGAGACGCTTCATACCTGATGTCATCTTATTATAATACTACTTCTGTACAATTGTAATTGAGAAATAAACAAAAAACATTGCATTTTAGAAAATATGACAAAACACTTCATATAAATTATATTCAATCTTTTTTTTATCATCTTTATCTTTTCTTCCAGCGTTGGATATTATAGTGTACCTTGTATATACAGAATAATAATTTTAAAACCAAGACATATTATCTTCAGCTGGATTTGTGCCATGTCCATTGAATGGCATTGCATTCAAACATTGTTCATTGTTCACTTTCTTTTCTGATTTATACAATTGTCACATAAACATAAATTGTTTTCTGCTAAATTCCATAGTTTTAATCTTTTTGTACACGGTAATATTCGATGTAGGAGTTTAAAGTTGAATTGAGCAACTTTAACTATATGTTTCATCTTGTATACCTTATAATTCATTTATTCAATTTTTTAGGCAAATTGCCAAGAATAACCACAAGTGAACTCAATCACTGTCCTTCTCTCAAAGGTGGCTCTCCTGTTCACGACAAACATATACACAAGATGCTCTACATAAACAAAGACTTATTACAAGTCTTTGGGAGCGGAGTTGCAAATTGTCGTGAGAAAAAATCCTTACATATGACAGGATTTGAACCCAGGACCCTTAGATTGGTAGCCAAGCATCATAACCACCAAGCCACAACTCCACTCCATAATATCATACTTTATTCCAATCTATTTCTACGTTATTTAGCTCACATTCCCATTTTCTTTGTGGACCTGGTTCACTGGAACGTTTGTTTATAAATATTTATAGTAGATAGATAGAGATCCTTTAATGTTCTTATGCAACAATGAATCATTATTACCTACATCTTGATTATTTGTATTGTCTTTTCTAATACTTTCTTTCCACACATTTGGTATGGCATTCATAAGCTGTAAATATTCAATTAAACCATTATGTTTTTATAAAAATTTGAAATATTTCACCTGCAGTACATACTCTATAATTTATAAATATATCACTAATTTTAGTTTTTTAATCAGAATATAACCATGATTTGAAGTACAATGATTTATTGTTAGATAAACTTATTTTATCATAATTGTTGATTTATTTCTATTAAAGTTGTTGGTTTTGGATACACACTATTATTAAATTTTACAACAGCATTAATCATGTTCTTGTAGAATGTAGGCATATCTCAAAAGACGGCTTTTCGCGAGTTAATTATAATTTTATCAAATGCATGATGACTATATGATTGTTTTGTTTTCGCGCCGCGGCTCTAGCCAGCTATGTCCCAAGAGGATATACTCATTAAGAAGCTTTTTCATCGCGGTAGCTATAGTATCTAAGGCCGACAGTTTTGCGACTTTGTAAACTCGACTATAATTTATAGATCCCAGCTGCTGGACCAAAAAACGTTTGGAAAAAGAGAGTCTATGAGGGCTCAAAGTTGAACAATTTTGGATTCTCGTCCTTTGATTGGTTGACGCGAATCAACAGACTGTGGAAGAATTTTCTCACTTGTACCGCCGTAAAGTCACCTTGTCTCTAGAGGGTATTCAGTTGCATGCCTACAGGCGCCATTTTTTAATTAGTAGATTAATATTTGTTGGCAAATAATACATTGTTGGAAAGGTACACATGTCTTCTCTCAAATGCTGTTGAAAATTAGCAGAAATATCAATTATTCAATGAAATACAACCAGATTACTAACACCCTCTCCAGTTGGCCACCTCATTAACATGATGAAGTAAATTCCTGTTTGCAGTTTATCACCGCCCATTTTTTATGGAAATCTAAAAGTTTGATGCTTTTTGATTGAAGTTTCCGTGACAACCTGAGGTGATTGACAATTAGATTGGTTGTCCAAGTGAAATGCAAGGGCTGTAGAGCGGTATCTAGAACAGAATTGGTGAAATTTAAAAAATTGTCTTCGTTTTTTCGGTAGGTTGATGCAATATTTTAAATCAAAGACACAAATAATATGAAAATATAATGTTTGAAATACCTATTGTTCAAATATTAAAATGATTGGTTGAGAATTGGTGAACGGAAAAAGAAAATAGTAGGCACATGTTTTTCGATTCCCAATCAAGCCACAGTCCATTTAGTTCCATTGTCTCAGGCTGAGGCTAACTTTGGACCGCCTGCAGAGGACTGTCAGTAGAATTTTGGCTCAACGGAGGTTAAATCTTATATATATATATTAAATTTTAAGCAACATTGATTATAATTAATATATTTGCTATTCATAACGTTCCGAATTAATAATATTAATAAATAGGTACTTTATTATTTTTAAGTGTTTTAAAACACATTAGTTTGAAATGCTCAATATCCCTATTATGGTAAATGGAATCGTCCGTACCATGAAAGTTAAATACATTATGGACAGGTCCACTTATTTTCAAGGGATATTCTGTGGTTATTGATTGAGGATTATGTTTTTTAATAAAGTATGAAAGGAATCATATTTTGTAGGTTTTTAGTTTTAATTGATTAATTTAAAAACTGTTATATTGCATTTTCTTCAGTTAACATTTATTTTTAAAAATTAATACAGATTATTTTTAAAAGTGAATTTATTTTAATTAATTAAATTATTATTTATCAAGTATATCAGGTATTTAATCTCTACAATCAAATGAGGGCGGTGTGCATGTCTCCAAGGAGACGTTAGCTAACTAGCTCTTCAACGCCTTTTGTTAAAATATCGGATTTTGCTAGAATTTGGCTTTAAAAAGGATATATATGCATTACTCTTAAAGAAAGCCTAAGGTAAAAAAGCATATAATTTTTTAGTGATTTATAGCCAGAATCAATACTTGTAAAAGATGACGACTACTATAGCCAGTTCGGATGTCCCGCCAAAAGATCATGTGACCCAAGACGCGGGTACGAAACTGGGCTACAAGTGAAACCAGTGTTTATGAAGGTAGATGAAGTTAACATGACAGGAGATTCTTTTGTAGAAACCCAAGATATTTACAAGGCTATACTGAAATCAGTGAAAAGCCAAAATATTGTTGGTATACAGCGTATCAAAAATCCATGGAGGATTTATATAGGAACACATGAAGATAGAATTTGCCTAATATCAACTGGGTTAAACCTAAGAGGTAGAAACGTTATCTTTTATGATAGAAACCCATATCTGCCATACGACACAGATGCTACTCGCATTATTGTTAAAGATCAGTATTGACAGATCATCAAGCAATTTCAATTAAAATCAGTTTTGATGAGTCCAAAAGAGGCCCAGGCTATTGGAAATTTAATAACAACCTATTGCAAAATACTAAAACGCATAGTGATACCGGACCGACAGACAGACCGACAGACCGACCGACCGACATAGTGAACTATAGAGTCGCGTCCACGCGACTAAAAACCCAAACCAATGAAAACAACCTTAGCCCAGATGTATTATGGGAATTATTAAAAGCCAAAATTAAAGACGTTTCAATCTACTGTGGCAACAAAATCAATAAAGAAAAAAAAGAAAAAAAGTAAAACTAGAAAAAGAAATAAAAAAACTAAATGATTCTTTATTGAATAATGACTGTATTGCCAATGAGAGCATAGAAGCAAAAATTAAACAAAAAAACAAAAACAGCTGGAAAATATTTATGATAATGAATCAAAAGGTGCTTATATACATTCTAGAATAAATGGATTGAAGAGGGCGAACGTAGCACTAAATATTTTCTTAGTCTGGAAAAAAATAAGGGGAAAAAAACAAATCAAATGTCTACAAAACGAGAAGGGTATAGTACTAACAAAGACAAAGGAAATCCTTTGTGAGGAAGTTAGATTTTATAGACATCTATATGCATATAAGGGTATATCCCGTAAACAAATAAACACTTACCTAGATAAATCAAATGTAACGAGTTTAACTGAAGAGGAAAAGGGGATATGTGAAGGTATTGTCACACTAAATGAATGTACCAATGCAATTAAAAAAATGAAATTAAATAAAACTCCCGGATGTGATGGCTTGACCGTTGAGTTTTATTTACATTTCTGGGATGACATTAAAACACATTGTTTGTGACGCTCTAAATGAATGCTATTTTAACAATGAAATGAGTTCTACACAGAAACGTGGTATTATAAGCCTATTATACAAAAAAGGTGACAAAAAATTGCTAGAAAACTGGCGTCCTATTACTTTATTAAATACAGACTACACAATTTTAACTCAAATTCTTATAAGACTAAAATAAAGTAATTAAAAATGTAGTTGACAATGACCAAAAGAGGTACACTGTAAAAAAAAAACTGTTAAATTTACAATTTTTTGACTTTAAAAAATTACATCCGACGACCGTTTTTACTAATTACAGTCGATTACTGTTAATTTCCGCCTTTTTACAACTATTTACTGTAAGTAATAATTTTTGTACCAACTCGTTGGTGGCGCTGTAATTAAATTAATCTGAGCATGCGTCGTCTGTGTTAAGATTTGAAATATACCCGCGGGTCAGCCATTTTAATTTTTACTGAGAAGATCGAGTTAAGACTAAAAGTTATGGTAGGTGGTCTGTTTTATTAATTTTAGGTAAAGATACTAGGCCTAGGTAGTAAATGTATATTATGTTAAAACTGTTAAAGAGAGCCAGGCTAGGCTTGACTTACTCTCAGTCTCTGGCCTGACATAGGCCTAGCCTACTGTACATTACAGGCCTGCCTGCGATTTTTTTTTTCGTACATAAGTTGGGGACCCCTCATGAAACGTCACAAAATAAACATGAATGATTCATCAGTTTAATTTGTTGTTCCGTGTGCACCCAAGCGTATAGCAACAAGAAGTGATTACACAACTGCGATACGATACTTTCTACAGTAGGCCTAGGATTCTAAGTCAATTCACGTGATTGCCTTCGCGCACTCTTCTTCACACAAAATGTGTAAGTAGTAATTCATTGGACATGGCCCAAAGAAAGCTTAGACCCACAAGAATAAAGAATGTATAATTTGTGTACTGTATTTTTTTAATTCTGCTATTTTATTATCAAATAATATGCATGATGTACTCAAAGGAACTTTAAAAATGCGCGTATATGAACACATGAGATGGGAAGATTTGACCCACGAGAATAAAAAATGTATTTTTGTGTAATTTATTGTTTAATTTTGCTGACTTATTACTCGGATTGTGTCATACCAAAGATAACTATCTTTGGTCATACCTAACACACACGTCACACACACCCACAGCTACTACTAGAATAGAAATGGGTTTAGAGACTAATAATTAGGCCTAATAGTATTAATAGAAACTATAATTTTAACACGTAATTCTTTAGTAATAAATTATATTAAAAACACCATAAACTAAAGGCTGATTATTTCGACAATCCACACAAAACGCCGCTATCTTCTATGAAATCGCACGCCGCAACAACAGCGGAGATAGGCCTAGAATCGTACCGCACTTGTGTAATCACTTCTTGTTGCTATACGCTTGGGTGCACATGGAACAAGAAAATTTAACTGATGAATTATTCATGTTTATTTTGTGACGTTTCATGAGGGGGTCCCCAACTTATGTACGAAAAAAAAAATCGCGGCCTGCCTAACAAGGCTAGGCCTAGCTAGGCCAGGACTCAGCAGTCAAAAGAGGTAACTCACCGTAACTCACCGTACACCACTCTAAATGAGTGGTGCAAGAGGCTGGTGGGCCGGTCGTGGCCCTCTATTAACCCCCCTCGTCTTCTGAAATTTTCTTTTAAATAGTATGGTTGTGTCAACTTCTTCTAGGCTAAGCCGTACAGTACAAAATATAAATGCTAGGGCCAGGCTAGTAGTAGGCCTAGCTAGGTCTTGTTGTTGATGAAAGTGAAAGGGAGTAGTAGGCCTCCTAGCTAGGCCTAGGCTAGGCCACCATGTTAAATACGTATACTTTTTTCAGGAATTAACATTATTCAATAAAGTAATTAAAATGTACTTTTCTATTTATATTAGGCCTAGGCCTATATTAAATATTATTTTTCCACCATAAATTGTATGGGTGTCACGAAACCTAAGACCACGAAAGCTAAGACCCCTAAGACCTAAGATCACGAAAGCTAAGACCCAAGACCTAAGATTACAAATATTTATCTTTCGTACCTGCCTTGTATTTTAACTCCCAACATTTATTCTGAATACCACACCTTAGAATTGGCACTTTTATGAAAAAGAATCAAATAAAAAGTAACAAATACATTTTTAAATTGAAGATTTTACATACGTTTTTCTCGCACACAAACTGTTTGCGAATTTCGCATGACTAGCCTACAGTACAGTAGCAGGGTCCCAGTAGCAGTAGGCCTACCATGTTCAATGTTTTTGTTTCTATGGAACGTCAAAAGAGCAAAAATTATATAGAGGGCTGAAAACTCTGTGGAGTCCATCTACAGTGTGGATGGAACAATGTAAAATTAAAATTGTAATGATAATAGTATAATCATGCAAGTACGAAGAAATAAATACTGGCAAATAAATTTTAATTTAAAAATCATGATTTGTTTCGTTTTCTTTCTGTTTTTATACTTGTACTATTATTGTTGCTCTTTTGGCGCTCCATAGAAACAACAACATAGAGCATGGGGGGAGCTCGAGGAGTTACAGTATACAAAGAAACATGTCTGTAAAATCATCAATTTAAAGGATTTATTTATTTGTTTTTATGTGTTTCTCCGTCTGACAGTACTTATAAATCCTAATTTTAAAGTGTGGTATTCAGGATAAAGTTAGTCAACAAATTTGGAGTCAAAATACAAGAAAGGCAGGGGCGTAAGAAAAACATCCTCTGAACCAACACAATGGAGTAAATATATACCAACAAACAACCCGTCAAGTTTGTTTGTTTGTTGTAAAGAAAAAAATATACATTTACTCAACGGGGCGAAAATAATGTGAGTTTATCTATGTTTTGCGGTAGTATTTAATTATATTTATGGTAATAAATGAAACCTACTGTGTTTAAAATTATGTATGGATAAACAAGTATTGTTTTTAAGCTGTAGTATATCTTAGAATTTGTAATCTTAGGTCTTGGGTCTTAGCTTTCGTGATCTTAGGTCTTAGGGGGTCTTAGCTTTCGTGGTCTTAGGTTTCGTGACACCCCTAGCCTAGGCCTACCTAGTATCTTTTCAGGAATTTACATTATTTATAGTTATTATTAAATAACATTAATATGCCTATTAACTACTATAGGGCCTAGCTAGGCATACTAGGCCTACATACAACTCTTTTTTAAAATGTAATTGGGACCGGACACCCCCTTCCCCCCTGGTTGGTTAGTGCCTACTAGCCTAGCTAGGATTCACTAGTCCAGACTGTGCCCACCCAGTAGTGTAGTAGAGTATGATAAAGTGCTGCAAACTTTCAATGAAAAGGAGAAAGAAAGCCAGTCCTTGCATTGTTTATTTTGGCATTGAAACATCTTGAGAATAAGGTTCTCTTTTTTTAGGCTTCTTCTTGTATCAAAAAAAGTGCGCTTGTTATGTTGTAAAAATTATTAGGTTTTTCTTACAGGGGAAATAAGAACATTAAAGTGGATGCTGGCTGTTGATGGCCATGTTGTAAATAATAACATTGTTACGTGTGTGTGTCTGGAGTAGAAATGCTGTTCGCTGCATACTACTGTTTTGGAATCCAGTATAATGCTGATGTTGCAGCTACGATGGATTTTTTTCAAAGGTATGTTTTGCATACTTATCGTATAGTTTCACTGGCTTTTATGCTGCTAGTGCTACTGGCTTGAATTTGAACATCTACAGTAGTGTTTTTAATTATTTTTAGACAAAATGTAATATACAAAACAATTGGTGATAATGTGTCTTTCATTTGAAAGTGACTATAAAAGCAAGCTTTTTAACAGTTTACAACTATAAATATTAGAATTCCTTAATTTTTTTCCTAATAAAAGGCAATTTGCTTATTCTTTTCCAGTATCAAATAAACTACATTATTTTGTTTCTTTCAGATGCTTTATGCTAATGAATCCTGACAAAGGGTCAAAATCAGCAGTCAGAAAAAATAAGAAGAATTATTCAATACATCCTAAGGTTCTCACCATAATCAACAAAATGAGTGACCTAGAATGGACTACATAAACAGTAGGTGGTTTAAATATTTATTTTGAATTTAATCATGATTTATTTTGAGATTTAAAATGACTTAATTTGGGTAAAAATTACAACAATATGTCTCAGCCCATTTACACTTTCTTTTAATTAATTAAAAGTGATTGTTTGTAGAACCCCTAGAAATAGCAAAGGTACATTTATCAGTGTTTGCATACATAGAAACCGTATTTATTCAAAGAAATGTTCAGAAGGGAAGGAGGGACATTTATTTTTGGGTGTAAAATGGTAACATATATTTAGTCAAAATATAACACCCCTTCAATTTAAAAACTACAATACAAGTAATATTAGGATATGATAAAATACAGTACATATTTTTTAAATTGCTTTGTAAATTGTAGATCATTTGCAGTTAATATAACTACCAAGAAATGTGTAATAACCCTGGCTATAAAAGTATTGTGTGTATTATATAGCTTTAAAGCAACTAAAGTGTTCATGTTATTGTTACAACACTGCCAGCCTTGGTTGTGAGTTACATGTGCTTTATTGTATTAAGCACTTTTTATTTGGTCGGACAACAATACGCTTATGATTATAATTATACAGTTTAAATAATTATAATTAACCTTGAATTGGAGCTAACATTTCATTACAGTTGTATCACCTGATTTATCTGTAAAATATGTTGTGGAATAATTAATATTTAATTTTATTTATAATATATTTTTATAATTTTGACAGGCATGTTCATCAATCAACAGGACAATGAGCTGAACTTGCCAGGATAGGCTCCTGGACTTTGACCTTTGATGATGCAGGCCACTGTTGTTTTTTTTTAATCATTAATAATCTTTTTGCAATTCATAATCAAATTTAAGTACATTTCATTACATTTATACATTAATTTAAAGAAAACTAGAATTCGTTTGAAGTTTTTATACAACAAACAAAAAGTACAAATCTATTACGTGTAACAATAAAATTTGGTTTGTAATGTGATTTAGGACTTTATCCTGTAATCTTGGAATAGAATCGTAGAATGTGTAATAAATAGTGTACCTTGTTAACCATAACAATGCTTTGCTTTATTCATTTCAGTCTTACATAGTAATATGAAAATACAAAGTGTTGTACATTTCGGAGTAAAAATCTAAATATTGCTATCGTATATGAAAAACATGTTTCCTGATGCACTGTATGTGACTCATCTGTATACAAAGAAAAGAAAACATTGAAAAATTTACAGTAAAAGGCTGGCAGCAGTTTTGCCAAGGAAAAACCGTAAAATACTTAACAGTTCACTGTAATTTAATTTACGGGAAACTGTTTTAATACAGTCTACTGTAAATTATTTTACATTTCAATGTAATTTTGTTTACAAAATCCTGTAAACTGAAATTTTTTTTTACAGTATATTGTAGAACAAAATACAATTAACCGTAAAATAAATTACAAACAAATGTTAGTTTTGCGGCTTTTAACCGTTACACAATTTACAGTTTAACCGTAAATTTAACGGGTTTTCCTTGGCAAAACTGCTGCCAGCTTTTTACCTTAAATATAACAATTTTTTTTTACAGTGTACATTAGGCCTAAAGGACGTTTCGCTGGAGAAAACGTCCGTCTAATTAATGATATTCTGCATTATACAACAGAAGAACAAATCGAAGGAGCTATTCTATCCCTTGATTTTAGAAAAGCCTTTGATTCTGTAAATAGAGATTTTATGTTTAAGGTACTAAACAAATTTGATTTTGGAGACTCCTTTTTAAAATGGGTAAATACAATTTATAGTAAAACTGAATGTGTTAATAATGGTTGGATATCAGAAAGTTTTGAAATGGAATGCGGAATTAGACAGGGTTGCCCATTGTCGGTGTTACTCTTTATTTTAGTAGTTGAAATTATGGCGTGTAATATAAGAAAGGATAAATGCTATAAAGGAATACTTTTACCTAAAAATGATAATGGTGAGGAAGTTCACATTGCGCATCTGGCAGACGACACTGTACTCTTTGTGGGAAATGAAAAAAGTATAGAGATTGGTTTAAATATTGTTATAAGTTTGGTAAAGTGTCTGGTATGAATTTGAATAAAAACAAAACCAACGCTATATGGATTGGCAAAAATATAAAAAAAAATCGAAAAACCATGCAGTCTAAATTGGGTTAATGAACCAATTAAGATGTTGGGTATTTATGTGGGATATGATGAGAAAAAATGCAGTGAATTAAACTGGGATAGTAAGGTGGCAAACTTAGAAATTCAACTCAATAGATGGAAAGGAAGAAACCTTACCTTTTTTGGCAAAGTTAACATTTTAAAAAGTTTAGCCTTGTCTAAACTAACATATGATGCATGTATAATTGATGTACAGGATGATGTTTGTTTTAAAATAAATAAATTGATATATAACTTTTTATGGAATGGAAAAACAGAAAAAATAAAAAGAAAAACTTTAATCGGTAAAATGATTAAAGGGGGCATAGGTATGCCTGATTTCGCATTACACATAAACGCTCTGAAAATGATATGGGCAAGAAAATTACTGTGTAGAAAACCCGTAAGATGGAAAATCTTACCACTATACTATTTTAACAAATTTGGAAACGAACAACTAATTTTAAGTATGTCAAATATCAATTTTAAAAATAACATGGGTTTAAATAATATACCATCTTTTTATTATAATGTTCTAAAGTGTTGTGTTGAATTTAATAATATGAATAATGAAGGTACAATTAACAAGTATGAAGAAGTGATAAAGCAAAACTTATGGAGTAATAATTATATTAAATATAGAAACAAACCACTATTCTTTAAGAACTGGATAGATGCAGGTTTTAATCAAATTGGAGATATAATTATTTTTCATCGTCTAATGAAACCTTTAGAAATAATTAAACAACTACGTATTAAGAAAAACTGGATAGCTGAATATGTTTCTTTAACTAGAGCTATTCCAAAAGAGTGGTTAAGTATAGTTAAACATAATATGCCAAATATGAACCAATATATGAATGTGAATCTGGAATACAATATTAACAATATAATTAAGATGACAACAAAAGATGTTTATTCTAACTTTAATAATGTTTTTATTCCCCGAAAAGCATACTTAAATGGAATAACGTATTTAACGAAGATATCAAGTGGTGTGATGTCTGGAAAAAAGGGTAAAAAGGTAAAGGTGAGTCCCGTGTTCTCTGAACGTAGGGGAATGAGCTGTTAGGAGCTCATTGTACTAAGCCTCGGCATTATGTGGTAGGGTGGCCAGTTCCTTTCCACGCCGCCTTTTTTCTCCCTAGTATTTTCAACCAGGTACTCATTTACAGCTGAGTGGACTGGGAGTTGTCGGGAATTGAACCCGGGTCTATCTGTATGATAGTCAAGTGTCCTAACCACTCGGCTATCAACAACTCCTCCTGTCTGGAAAAAAAAAGTGAAAAACGAAAAAACTAAGAAATTTGGCCAATTGAATTACAAATTATTAAACAGACTTGTACCTACAAATCTAAAACTGTATAACGGGAAACTGACAAATAATAACATATGTAACAATTGTGGAGTCATTGAAGATGAAAAACATATGTTTTATTATTGTAGACGTAATCAAATACTGTGGAATAAAATTGACAATTTATTTCAAAAGTTAGATAACAGCAGTAGCTCGTTCAAAGAACTCCTGTTAGGATGTAAATGTCAATTAAAAAATCAATAGTACTCAATAGCCGTGTACGTCATATACTCAATTAAAATTAAAACTGAACTTAAAAAACTGTATGCCAGAATTCAGTTTAAATATATTTTAAAAGATATGAACACACTAGGCATGTTGTAACCTATAAGTGGCATCCATATTTGTATTTTAAAATGTATTATATCATGTACAAAATGAAGTGTAGATTTTAATGGTTTTTGTATGCATATCAATCAAAACACTATAATGTATAAAGGTTAAAGTGTAAAAATCAGAAAATAACGAAAAAAGTAGAAAATGGAAATTTAATGTACGAAAATAAAATGTGAACGAAATATGTATGAAAGATTGAATGAATAAAGGTGGTGGTTAACCACAAAAGAGAAAAAAAAATATGAAAGAAAATTATCAGAATCAAATTCTTCTATGAACACATGATGTAATTTCGACAATTTGAGAAAGAAAATTTATCGTGCAAATAATTTTTACGATTCAACATATTTTTATTTATTACATATTTCTATGGTTACAAAACATATTTTTAATAAACATTTGATTAAAAATTGTGTATTTATATTTTACAATTAACTGGTGAAAAAATGGACATGATGTGATTTATAATTTAATAACTATGTTAGATTTTGTGTTTGTTTGCGATTAACCAACACATTTTTATTTTGTTACACGTTTCCATGGTAACAAAAACATATTTTCCATAAATTATTAAAGATTGTGTATTTATAGTATACAATTAACTAGTGAAAAAATGGGCATGTGATTCATAATTAAAGAACTATCTTTGATTTGTATGTATTTTTGCGATTAAAGGGCATCTTTTTAATAATCAATCATAAATATCTGAAGAAAAAACAATGATTAATTTTAAAATGTCGAGCGGCGTATTTTGTAATAAATATTTCTTGTTGTATACTATATTTCTGTCGAGGAAAACAATGTTTTCATGTACACCATTCATATGGAACAAATATAAAGATTTGATTTTCTGATCTGAGAGAGAGCAGAGATAAAAATACTTTTGTTATACAGTGTCTTAGGTGATTAATAACATTTTAAAATATAGTGTTTATTATTTGGTAGGGCCCTTATGGGGCGGAGGTGGGGAGGCGTTCAATTGAGGGATATGTTTATTTTTTAGTTTTAATATTATGGTAACATTTATAATCAAATAAAATCCTCTAAAGCCCCTTTCTCACAGATGTGCCTGCAATATACCGGTACAGTGCTGGCGTCGTGCCGGTATCGTTACCGGCATATACCCATTCTCATCGGACTATCGTGCCGGAAATATAACCGGTATATACCGGCTTTCTGTGAAAAAGGAGTCGGGCATATTCGGCCAATAAAAAGTCTCTGACAAAATAATTATTGAGGGCGTCCTTTATTGTTATTATTTTTGTCTAGCGATGATATGGCTGCGAATGTTAAGTTACAGATTATTATCTTCCTTTATAGCATATTTATGCAATACATGCTATGTACAGTATATTGTGCATATATTATACAGGTATAGCAATTAATTTGCCGTCATCGGCAATCTGTAAAACACCTTAGAAGGCTGTAGGCCTACAATTTACAAGGCGACGAAAGGTCAGGCACCAACAAACAAAGAGCTAATGGCCTAGCCTAGCGGCCTATATAGATTATGCTACAAATTTCTTCTTGTCCCCTTATTTTAAGCAGCTCTCTTATCTCATTATCCCTCCAGTTCGACATTATTATTGTTAATTGAATTGAATAGGCGCCAAAGTGATACACTTGACTGCGCAATGTGTCAAAGCCTCGACGGGGAACCCCGGAATATAACGGCAATACGTTCTCACAGAATGCCCGTCTGGCATTGCGGGTCTAAAGCAGGTCATGTCGATGCCGGCATGATGCCAAGACTACCCGTTCTCACAGAAAACCATACCGGCATGGTAATGGTATATTCCCGCAATATTCCTGGCACACAACTCTGTGAGAAAGGGGCTTAATAGATATGAAAAGTGGTAAAAAATGCTTGGTAATTGTAGATAACAGTCCGATTAATTCTATTACAAATACTATAAATGTGTTATAAATAATACAATTATTGTGTGTATAAATGTGGATGGGATTTTGTTAGATGGTAAGGTATAATAATTAATAGTAAATACATTAATACATCTTTTGAAACTAACTTCCGCGACACAGTGAACCGTTTCGGCCAAACATTTTAGACGGCTTGCAACATGGGCAGAAGTATCACAGAGTCCTAAGAGGACATAGCCCACAGTTATTCCTGTCAGCTTACTCAACAACTCGGCTATCACGGTTTCACTCGATTTCAAACAAAAGGTTTTATCATCAGTTCTCCCGATGTAATTTGTATACTATTCCGCACAATATACTCCGATGCTTTATAATTATATTTAATTTGATCTTTATTAATTTGCAGTATACTGTAATTTTTAGTCGCGACTCTTCAGCTCTCTATGTCAGTTGGTTGGTCGGTCGGTCAGTCGGTTGGTCGGTCGGTCAGTCGGTTGGTTGGTAAACACTAACTTGAGCACACGACTGCAACTATGTATATGGCCTTGTTATTTTGCTAACTACTGTAACTTCACACGCGCGGTCCGAAAATAAACAATAAACTAAAATGGCTATCGCCACCAACGGCCAACTTAGTTCAAACCAGAATGTTGCAAGGTTGAATGTCTACCGATGAAATCAGAAATTTTGTTTTAAAACCCTCTATCTTCCTAAGATAGAAATATGAAACAATATCGTAATAGTGAGAACTAATGTTATCAAATCCACGTTTCGCGGTACATCTGAGATAGATGAGGTATGTGTCCAAGGCGGAGATTTGTCCAGAAGTTTTTCCATTGTACTCTCCTATGTCAAAATTAAGCATAATTTAAAAAGATGTGTCGACACACTTTAACGGTGACGTCATTTTACTTCAGCTGCAGAAGAAGTATTACCATTTTTAAATGTGATGGTATAAAATAAATAATTTCAAGGGATGCAAGATGAAATATGACCTTTCATCTTTCACCGAATGACATTTGTACCATAGCAGAAAAATAAAATTATTTGTTTGATATTAAACATCTGAGTAGATTCTTGTGATTTAATTCAGAGAGAATGAAAGGAAGGTAAGGCTTGTCTAGGCTACATTTTGATTCAGATTGAAACGTAGGCTAGCCTGGGCCTAGTAGGATAGGATATAATACATTAAAAAAGAAGGATCTGTATTTACTTCTATAGCCTAGGCCTACTGACCGTATATTTAATTTGTTTTTGGTGTTTTTTAGTCTGCATCATTTATTATATAATTTAGTAATTTCATCGTGTCACTCGCGACAGAGAAAAATTGCAATCGGAGATCGGTTGTTATGAGAGTTCGCGCGTAGTTTGTTATTCCGGTTGGCATTACTTTTGTTTATTAGGTTAAGGTAGAAGCTATAGATGTCCTGAATCCATAAATAAATATTCATAATAATTATGACGGAAAGCCTTGGAAATAGTTTTCACGCGGTAATCGAAAATGATCTCTCGTCGCGGTTAACATGAATTATTCCGTATATGGGAAAATATTTGGAACTGCTAATGCAAAAACAAAATAAATAAAAACGTTATAATATAATTATATGTTGTTTATGTTACTGAAATATTTATTTGTTTGACATCCAACATTGTACATATTAAATGAATTAATTAAAACTCATACATTCATTCATTCATTCTGATTTTATTAAATATTTCTCTTTGCAGTATATATAAAATAAAACTGAATTGCGAGAGATTTACATATAAAATTGGTACAAGCTTTCAAACATAAAAAATTTACAACATTAAAAAAATTAAAAAGTTAAAAAAAATATTTAAAAAAAGGAGATATTACACATGGAAGAAACTGATGAAAGTACTTATTACTTATTATTATTATTATTGTTGTGTTTATTTTGGTTTATTAATTAGTCTACACAGTGCTGGGAAACATGAGTTGTTGAATCTTTTAGTATTGCCATATATTTCACTTTGCTTCTTAGCATTCCTAAGTATCCTGCCACACGTTTCGCCTCTCAATTTAGGAAGTGCGTTAGGAACGATTTTGTTAAGATTTTTAGCAAAATCAAGAAGAATATCTTCTCTTCTTTGATCTAAAAATTTAAGATTAAGTAGTTTAATTGCATAACCTTAGAATCAATTGTGATTATAGGTTTAATTATATCATATAGCTAGGCCTACATACGGATTCTGCCAAAAAAAGAACAATTCTGCAACGCGAAAATGTCAGGCTAGGCCTATAGCTAGCGTACGCTGTTCGTACGCTACCGCTCTTTACCAGCTAGGACTACAAAACTAAGCCCAACTAAGATAGGCCTAGAAACGTCTACGAGAGAACTTTCGACGCGAGTTACCTAAGTAGTGCATTGTTTTTCTCTTTTTAGTCGCATGCAAACGGGACTCTATAGCTCACTATGTCGGTCGGTCGGTAAACACTAACTCAAATTTGCGCACGCGACTGGGCCAGCCGTAATTAACCTTAAAGATGTATTGTCCCCCTGAAAAATATTTTTTTATTTTGTTGTTGTTGAATTTGCCATTTTATTATTAAAACTAAAATATTAAACTGCCTCCCCACCTTCGCCCTATAAGGGCCCTACCAATCAATAACACTATACTTAATCATATAAGATACTGTGAAACAGAGTAGGTTTAGTTTTACGAATGTCAAGCATTTTCAATAATGATAACCGACAGAAAACTTACAAGGAGAACGTCCTTCTAAAACCTTGTTACCCGAGTCATTATCATTCCGAGAACCATCATTTACACTTCCTAGAGAGGGAGCGAGTGAAGCGAGCTCACCCTTTAGTTATCATAATTGGTATAGTCAGACCCTACAATAATTCGAAAGGCTCTTTAATAGCCCTACCATTGTATCGAGACAAAGCGCCATGCCAAACAGACGCAGCATATTCTAATCCCGGTCTTATATACGAAGTATACACTGTGATTAATTCAACACATGCAATATTAGCTTTCTTAAGAATACTTAATGGAAACAAACCTCTGGAGGCTCTAGAAACGATATCCACAGTATTAGATCCCACTTAAAATTACTTTGAATATTAACACAAGTAATCGCATATGATCAACAACATCAAGAACTGATCAATTTAAGGTAAAGTTAGGCGAAATCATTTCATTAGTTTTATGCTTCAGAAAAATAATAATAAGGATATAACATTTAGAAGATTTGGATACCATCTGATTATGTAAACACCATTCATTTAAATTATCGTGTAACAGTTCTATTTACTCTAATGAAGTATTTTTTTTAATGACCGGATGTACCAGTTTTAACCTTTGACCCATATTTTAAAGCATTGTCATATATCAGTAAATGGTTGTCACAGACAGTTTATTTTGGTGTAAAATTGTTCAGAATATATATGTTACAATTTAGTCTAATGAAACATTTTATCCAAAAATACTCGGAAGTACGCAGTTTTGCCTTTGACATTTATGGTGCAATTACCAACTGCATAAAGGTTAAGATATTTTGATGTTCATAAAACTATTTGTCATAGAGAGTTAATTTAGGTGTCAAAATGTTCAGAACATAAACATTTCTATTTACTATAATGAAGTTTTTTCTTAAATAATGGCCAGAAATACCAAATTTGTACTGTGACCTGTTTTTCATGAAAATTTCCACATCTCATTTTTGGGTTGGGGTGGAATGTTCATTTTTGTGTCAGATTGTTCAGGATATACATGTTTCTATTCTGCTTGATAGAAGATTTGACCAACTGGTCAACTGGTATTCCAAAGCTCAACTGAGTTCAACTTTAAAAAAAAAACACAACTGGTCCAATTTCTTTTTTCAACTGGGCAACTGGTTCAATTGGTTTTGCAACTAGGTTTTTTCCTAACAACCAAAGGAATTCAATGAAGAGAGAAAGAAGATGGCTGGGTGCATGTCGTGGGAGTGGTGGTGGTGGGGGGGGGGGGGTTGTTGGGGGTGGTGTTCTGGGTTGAGGTTAGGGGAATAGAAGCATGGTCCGTAATTACCATTCAAAATATAATATAATTACTATTGTTATTTATTATTTGTAATCCTATAGTATTGCTACAAACAATTATTAAAATTAAATTAAATAAAATACTGCATAGTCATAGGTCGGCAGACTGTAAACAACCAATCAAAACTGCAAGCCAACGACCAAAAACGGCTCCATTTGTTTTTGTGTCAGTAGTCTCGGCGGAAAAATTGGCGATCACGCATATTGTAGGCCACTATGTAATTTCGTTTCATTTTTTTGTTAAAAGCAAAATTCCATAAACTAGATGGTACGCTCGCTTCGCTCACGTACCATCTAGGTCGTGCCCACGGTTCTCGAATACACAGTAATTTCAGCGTTAAAAAACTGGCGATTTCAAATGTACAATAATGCAGGGCAATAATATATGTCGTTTACAGGAACGATTAAATATACACTGTGATTTATGTACTCAACTAAAATTAGCACACTGGGAATTACTTCCGAAAGAGAAAGTTGTCACAAAATGAGACCAATTGTTTAAGTCAAATTTAAACAAATTTAATTTGTGTTTTGTATGTAACATTATGGTTGAGAGATGGGGAAGAGGATGGGTGCAAAGAGGAACAATTTTTAAATATATTCTTTATTTTGTAACGAAATATTAATTAACATGTTTTACAAATAATATACCACTAAACACAGTAAAACATTGCGGTGTAATACTTTGTTGAAACTATCACCGTCGTAGTCGATTGAAATAGTACAGTACATGTAACGATACACTACGACGTATGTTTATATATAATGTTAAACAATTTGTGAAAACCACCTCTATTCGGGGCAAATCATAAATTCGATTTAATCTGTAATAAATATTAAATTACGGCGACTGAAAACGCTAGCTCATTATCCGTTTAAAAAAAATTATATCCAACCTCTGCAGCACAGATTGAAAAAAAAATGGATCGAATTTCTGTTATGAGTATACAGTACTTTCCTTTACGACGCCTGAGGGAATAGACACTTGTGGAACGACACAGAGATTGGAATGTTCCATTCATCGCAAATCAATACATTTGTATAAACGTATATTAAATCTATCAAAATAGTATTGTTTTAAGAAAATCGGCCTGTCTTCAACATTATGATACTGTACTCGAGCTGTTCAACCGGTTTTCAGCTATTAAAAACAATTATCGTAGGAGGAGATAGGAAAATGCGAAGCCTCCTCGCATTTTTGTGGCGGGTATTTTTCAAGATGGACATCCATTAGACAGTGTATACCACGATCCATAGACAGTTTGCCTTCTACAAAACTTTTACCAATGCCTCAAACATTTTCTGTCCAATGTCATCATGCCATGGCTAACAAACACCTCTGTGAGAATTGCAGCATTCTTCATTAATCAAGATATCATCTCTCTTTAAATGTTGGCTTTTAAACTCATCAACTAGATTTACCAGCTCTGATGAAATCATTAATTTGTGTTATTCCAATGATACCATGCTCAATGACCTTGATCAATTGATGTAAATCTAGCAAGTCCCTTTGTCACACATACATGTCGTCTCATAAACTCCAATGTCAGTAATCTGTTGAAAGTGATCATAAAGTCCAATATCAGTAATCTGTTGAAAGTGATACAGCGGAAATAACCGGCCATAGTTCAGGTGGTCATGAGCAAAGAAATATTTGATAAAAGCATGTGTACTTTCCATGTGTGCAGATATCGTTGTCTTGTACCTGTCTCTGACATATATATGAATAGTTTAACCACATCATTTAGATTTCGTCGACTCTCTGTATTCAAGTTACTACAATACGCCGGTCAGCGATTTTTTTTTTCGTACATAAGTTGGCGACCCCCTCATGAAACGTCACAAAATAAACATGAATAATTCATCAGTTAAATTTTCTTGCTCCGTGTGCACCCAAGCGTATAGCAACAAGAACAACTGCGATACGATTCTAGGCCTAGGCGATTCTCCACTGTGTTTGCGGCGTGCGATTTCATAAAAGAATAGCGGCGTTTTGTGTGGATTGTCGAAATAATCTGTCTTTAGTTTTTGGTTTTTTTTTAAATAGAATTTATTACTAAAGAATTATGTGTTAAAATTATAGTTTCTAGTAATACTATTAGGCCTAATTATTAGTCTCTAAAGCTCGTGTCTATTCTAGTAGTCTGTGTGGGTGTGTGTGTGTTAGGTACTCCGAGTAATAAGTCAGCAAAATTAAACAATTACATTACCCAAAATTTATTCTCGTGTTCATATACGCGCATTTTTAAAGTTTCTTTGAGTACATGCATATTGTTTGATAATAAAATAACAGAATTAAAACATTACAGTACACAAAATTATACACATTCTTTATTCTCGTGTATCTAAACTTTCTTTGGGCTATGACCAATACTAGTTAGTTGAATGTGTCTTGCCTAGCTGTCGATTAGTCTCGTCACATTTTGCATAGTGGTAGTGCGTGTGTGAAAAGTGCGCCAAGGCAATCACGTGAATCCTAGGCCTAGGAAGAATCGTGTCGCAGTTGTAATAATCACTTGTTGCTATACGCTTGGGTGCACACGGAACAACAAATTTAACTGATGAATTATTCACATGAGGGGTCCCCAACTCATGTACGAACAAAAAATCGCCGCCGGGCACGACAATGAGCTGACGTGCATAAAAGGTTCGCTAAATAAACTCAATATTTGCATATAATCAGCTTAACCACTGGCAAATAAATAAACAAATGTCTACTACTACCAGATCGTCGGCAAATAAACCAAAACGTGGATCTACAAAAACAAGTGATTCTACTAAGCCTGTCACTAACATCAACAACGAAGGTGAGTTAGACCCACCCAGCATACCGCAGCCCGATGACTTG
Source organism: Antedon mediterranea (assembly GCF_964355755.1). Lineage (NCBI taxonomy): Eukaryota > Metazoa > Echinodermata > Crinoidea > Comatulida > Antedonidae > Antedon > Antedon mediterranea. The sequence goes on along the minus strand of NC_092676.1, from coordinate 11,814,287 downwards.
GGTCCAGGCCAACTTTCGCATACGGCGGTACTTGGGGATATACAACACCTTCTATCCGATGACAAAGAACTTGTAAACATAGTTGCAGAAAGTATAAGTCAACATATCTTGTCATCGCCGGTCCTGCTCAACAGTATTGTTACATCGATATATGAAAATTAAACGATCATAAAATCGATAAGTGAAACCATAATAGATCGGGTAAGTCAAAATGTTTACGGAAGCGTTACCCATGACAACCAACTTGTAGAGGGCGAGATTTACTCACTTAAAGAGACTAATACAAAACTGAAGCAAGATATAAACTCAATAAATGAAAAGTTAGATGACTTAGAACAATATAGCAGACGGAACTGCCTAATATTACACGGGGTTCCAGAATCTACAAACGAAAACACAGATGTAGCTGCATTAGACTTTAGTGTGTTTCAATAATAAAAGTTAACATGGGCACCATTTAAGTATGACGGGCACCAGTTTAGTATGTTTTAATAATAAAGTTAACATGGGCACCATTTGAGTATGATGGGCACCAGTTTAGTATGTTTTAATAATAAATTTTAAAATGAGCACCATTTAAGTATGATGGGCACCACTTTAGTATGCTTTAATAATAAAAGTTAACATGAGAGTATGATGAGCACAATTTTAAAATCAAATGTTTTTTCAGGCAGCTCGTCTGACCTTGTCCTTGTCGGCCTTGTCTCATCATTGGGACAATCGTCTGAGGAGGAAGGCAAAAAAACCTTACAGGAATTTCCCTTTTTATGGCCCACAAAGTGCAATGACTGGGTACTTTCATACACTTTTCTTACTTACTTCTTCTCACTCCTTCATGGTAGAAACCCATCCTGTTAAATGGTCATCCGAAATGGACGTAAACAAATTTGCCCAAGGTGGTTTGTCCATGGTTGGTATATGATGCAGTATAAAAATATCATATTTCGCGCATTTCCAGAAGGTTTATGAATATTCAATTTTTCCCTCCTCATGTATAATTATTGATGACCTAACGCAAGCAGTGCCCATATAACGTCGACCGCTAACCTACCTCACCTCTCACATGTCCTGATCCTGAAAAGTAGGCCGAAAACGCGACCGTAATTACTGGAGCCCTACGCCTACTTATGTTTTGTCCCTTTGACTAATTCAAAAAAAAAAATAAAAGATTTCATTATAAGGGGGTTCATTTTGAAGTATCATAATAGTTATTAACTATCATAAAAAATTTGTCGGAAAAAAAATCATTTAACTGAAATACAGACGTTTTTTTGTTAAAAAAATAACTTTGACTTCCAGTCAAAGTTTTCGATCAAAACATATCCCATAAGGAAATGCGCTTGTTTGGCTACTCTGTATGCATAATCATAAAACTTCCTCACGATCTGTGTGAAAATACCTTCTCAACTGTGACGAGTTGTAAACAATCCTAATTAGCATATGCATAATGCGTAGTACTCGGGGGGTTTGAAATCTTTGTTTACTTTCGCTCGCGACAATTTTCCAGACGAAATGTAATCAAACTAATTTACCTGTTAATTACCTAAACTTGTTGTTTTTGGCTCGAATTTTCGACTTAAAGTGAATAATTTTAATATTACTTTTTCAAATTCAAATTCAAATATTCTTTATTCATCCTCAATCATGAAAATATACAACAACAATATATGAGAACATAAAAAAGATGAAAAGGAAACACATAAAAACTCAAAAGAGCTTGATTAGTTGTGTCCCCCTATGTCCCTAACTAGCCTAAAAAACTAAAACATAAATAATAAAAAAAGCTAAATCCTGCAACAAGTATTATTTTTAAAATTATTTGTAGAATGATAATAAATGTTCTTTAAACAATGATTTAAATATATATATTGATTTGGTACTTTGTAGTTCGTAATTCAAGTCATTCCACAATTTGGGTCCCACACATGACACAGTAAAACTAGTAGAAGTACGATTACGTTTTCTGAGTCTCATTTTGTCTTTAGATCTTGTATTATAATTATGGTAAGAACCATTTTTAATAAAGAGCGATGAAAAATGCACGTCCTGATTAGTAGTAACATTATACATGAAAAGCCCAATACTTATTGATATCCGCAATTTTAAGAAGTTTAAATTTATAGAAACATTCAGTCATTGAATCATTAAACTTTGACCATGTTATAGCTCGTAATGCCCTTTTCTGGAGTTTAAATAACTCATATAAATAACTTGGAAATGTGCTACACCATATTATGTTGCAATAAATTAATACTGGTTCAATGAGTGATTTGTATATTGTCCAGAGAGCATAGGTTGGTAAAAAATGTCTTACTTTATATAGTATGCCTACATATCGAGATATTTTCCTAGCTGTAACATTGATGTGGTTCTTATATGTGAGAAATTCATCAATATGTACTCCAAGGAATTTAGTCGATTTAACTCTATCTATTCTTTTATTGTTGACATAAATATTTACATTCTCTAAATTACTTGGATTTCGCTGATTGCGCAAAATTATGTAATTAGTTTTTTTAACGTTGATTGATAGTTTATTGCACATGAACCAATCCGAAACATTTTTTAGTTCACCATTAACTAGTTCTATGAGCGTATCCAAGTTTTCGTGAGATGCAGATATGTTTGTGTCATCAGCAAATAAAACAAAAGATAACGAGTTTGAGCAATTAAATACATCGTTAATGTACAAAATAAAAAGTAGAGGCCCCAGAATTGAACCCTGTGGTACACCGCAATTTATATCCATCAAACACGAACTTGTGTTATCAATAGACGTAAATTGTTTCCTTCCATTAATATAGTTTCTAAACCATTTAAGGGCCGTGCCTCTTATGCCATAGTGTTCCAATTTTTTAAGAAGTATATCATGGTTGATGGTGTCAAACGCTTTTGACAAATCAATAAATATTCCGATGGTATTTTTTTTCTTATCAAGCGCATCGGTTATTCGTTCAACCAGATCTATAACGGCCATAAAAGTAGAACTGTTTTTTCTGAAACCATATTGTGCATTATTAAGGATGTTAAACTTTGTGATATAATTATTTACTGTAATTTGAACAATTTTTTCAAGAATTTTTGAAGCGGTAGGCAGAATAGAGATCGGCCTATAATTACTGACGTCACTTTTATTGCCAGATTTAAAAATTGGAACTACTCTAGCTACTTTCATACTATCAGGGACCATGCCTGTCTCAAGAGAGAGGTTAAAGATATGTACAAGAGGAGATGCCACAGCAACAATAATATGTTTTAGAATGCGATTACTTAAGTTATCAACACCTTCTGAATTTGAATTTTTGATTTGACTAACTATTTCAATGACCTCTTCTTCATTCGTAGGATTGAAAAATATGGATTGGGATTGACTCTCTTTCATATATTGTTTAAAGTCAGAATTGTTTACATTTGGTATTTTTAAAGTCAGAATTGTTTACATTTGGTATTAAGTCAGAATTGTTTACATTTGGTATTCAGTCAGAATTGTTTACATTTGGTATTCCAATTGATTTGATATGGCCAATTTAAATTTAGAATATTTTGACCTTCATTTTTTTGTGTTTCAAGGGACAATACATCTTATTTTAACTCTAGATAGGTAGGCCTAGATAGTAGTGATCAGTAGTAGTGGGCTAACACGTCTGATTCTACACATTCTACACATTTTACGTTATACCATGTCTTCACATACGATCTAATGACAGCGATATCGTGTATTAAAAGTACTTAATACAGTCAAATAGGTCTATCTACTGTCGACGGACTATGGTCACGTCGGCCACATACCACATCGGACACATACGATATCTATGGAACGCCAAAACCACCACACAAAAAATGTACTAATTAGTATTTGACACAGTAACACAAACACACACTGAATCTATTTTAGTATTATTATTATTATATATCTCACACTTCAAAATATGTTATATTTTATGTTCTTTTTCATACTAGCGTGATTTTAATATTTTTATTATTTATACAATAAATAAATTTAAGAGTGATTGATTGATTTCAGAATTATTGTTGATGTTGTATTAATTATATACCTTATCTATGTTTATAATTAACGTTTGCGTGATTTTAATATTTTTATTATTTATACAATAAATTTTATTTTTTTATTTTTTAAGCTTGTTTGAGGGGTTTTTTGTTTTTGTGAAAAAAAAGAGCCATAGAAATCAAATATTAAAAAAATAAATGGACAACAACATTACGGTCTTTTTCTAAGTGTCTATTGTCTAGGTGTTTGTCTTTGATTTAGCGGATTCCTGGGTGCTAACAACACCCCAACACTTGGACGTTTATCTGTATATCTTCTAAGATTTGATTGACTTCAATAAACACAATAGTCTTTTATTATGTAGAAAAACCACGCACAATTTTCTTTTCTACGCTCTTCTCCCTTATAAAATGCTATGTTATCCCGGACCAATATCACTTTTAATTACATTTCCAAAATGTTCGAGTGTCAGATACCGGTAGGCGAAGATGAAGAAGAATTATTTTGTGAGGGATGTGAGAGATGGCAGTACCGTGGATGTGGAATGGGAGTGACGAGAGCGGAGTACTTGAGAGCGATGCGAGAAGATGGTTTCATTGATTGGATTGCAATCTATGCCCCGGAGTGCCGTACCATAAACTAAACGTTGAATTGAATATATGGATCATTCTTCAGTAAGTTTCTAATTTCAGGTTTATAAAAAATCGATTTTAAAACTTGCATTTTTAAATTTTAAAAGTTTATTATACATGGCAAGCGTATGTTTGGCGCGATCTTTATTATATATTTCGTATTTTATAAATACATGGTTCCATGTTGCTGTCATATCCGTCACATTTATGGAATATACAAAGATAGAAAAAATAACGGGTTAGGAACTATAAAATTATTTCCATTATTAATGATTTGATACTATACAGTATTTTTTTCTCGATTAATCAAAAAATGATTGTTTAAACATTTATTAGTATGATGTTATACATTCAAAACAATTTACTAATCCAAAAAATAATAATTTTCAGAAATAGTATGACTGTCACCGATGTTTTACAAAATTCTGTTGAATTAATATTACTAACCACTGACATAGTAGAAGAATATTGCTTATATTTCAATTATACCACATGGTTGCATTCAAATATTTTAGGATTTAAAAGGATTAAATATCCATGTGACGGAGATGAAACCGTGACGGATATGACTAACCTAAAAAATCATGTCACGGAAATGACTTTAAGATAATGATTTGAATATGTTTATTGACCAGAGTCACATGGATATAAAATGTAATAACATAATAAAGACATACAAAACAAAATGTACAACAAAAAAGGCCCTGACAATAACAAAAAGTCATATCCGTCACTGGCCGTCACCTCCGTCACAACGAAACATTGGGAAATGTGAGCTGGGGGGAGCTGAGCTTACCGTGACGGAGATGATGTATTTAGCATAGGACAGCCCAGGATCACCTCGTAGGCATGTCTGACAGCGGAGACGGAGTGCATACTTCTGGATAATGTGAATAAATTGTACTTCCAGTTAAAAAAAAATCAGAAATTATAAATATTTAATAATAATAATACCACATTTATATAGCGCCTTTTTCATGAGTAATCATGCTCAAAGGCGCTTTACAAGGATTATTACCTTATAAACTATCTTGCCTACGGATACAAGCAATGCGGCGAGAGTTGGATTCGAACCTAGGTCTGACGATCGGTAGTCCAACGTCCAACACACTGCGCCACACGCCCTCATTAATGAGTTCTATACCGTTCGGATATGACATTCAATAAAGGTACGCAACAGTAATTTTTCTAAAACCTCGTTTTATTTGCCTTTTTCCTCTTTTATTGAAAATAATGTGCGGATAGTTTTATTTCAATATCTTCGCATGTTTACAACGCACAATCAATTTTTCCCCCGCCATTCATTAAACTTTAGACGGCACATTTAAATTAAGTGACGGATATGACACAAAACTGCGGGACAAGCTTTTTCCAAACAAAACTTTACAGTTTGAGATTTAATGTATGTAGAGATAAATAATACAATCGCATGAAATGAAATGATTAACTAACTTTTTCCAATATTTTCAATAACAAATTTCCTGATATCAAAAATATATGGCGATCATAAAATTGAAGAGGTACGATCGGGACATGAGGTTTTAGGAGTTTGCCTGAAACATTTTTATAAAAATTAACAATATCAATGTTATTATCTTTGGTTTATGTAATTAATTATAATTACAATAAAGTTGATTATGAAAGACAAACGAGGCACATTGCAATTTATGTATATCGCCTAACTTCAGTAACTTAAGTTCATAAAATAAAGGTTCAGATGGAGTAATGCGAGACGTAAAAGTAATATTTCTAATATCACGCTTAATCAACTTATTAAGTTTATCGAGATGAGATGGATAGTCAGGAGCCCAAATTATGTTACAATAATCAAGTTGAAGTAAAATTAAAGAATTATATAAAGAAAGAAGGATACGCTGAGGAAAAGTGTGCTTAAGATTATTTATAATCCCAATTGTTTTAGAAATTTTATTTGCAATATGATTCTGATGACTAGTCCATCTCAAGTTTTCATGGATTAAAACACCAAGGAACATAGTCTCTGACGTTTGTTTAATGTTATCCCCATTAATAAATATATTGTAATTTGTGAGGTCTAACGATTGACGTTGTGTATGAAAAAGAATGTAATTAGTTTCTATGGAGTTTATAAGGAGTTTATTTGAAATGAACCAGTCATTATATTTTGACAATTCAATATTAACTATAGAAAATAAAAAATTTAAATCTGAATGAGAAAAAATAGTGTAGGAGATGACATGGAGTGTGTCACTGACTCTGGATAAGTCATTTACGTAAATTAGAAAAATGAGAGAGCCAAGAATAGAGCCTTGTGGCACCCCACCCCATCTCCTCCTCTGGTGATATACAATTACCAAACGAGACATATTTCTTCCTCATACTTAAAGATGTATTGTCCCTTGAAACACAAAAAAATTAAAGTCAAAATATACTAAATGTTTATTGGCCATATCAAAGTAATATTAAAGTTATTCACTTTAAGTCGAAAATTCGAGCCAAAAACAACAATTTTACGTAATTAACAGCTAAATTAATTTGATTACATTTCGTCTGGAAAATAGTCGCGATTAAAAGTAAACAAAGATTTTAAACCATGAGTATACATTATGCATGATGCTAATTAGGATTGTTTACAACTCGTCACGGTTGAGAAGGTGTTTTCACACAGATCGCGAGGAAGTTTTATGATTATGCATACAGAGTAGCCAAATAAGCGCATTGCATTATAAGATATGTTTTGATCGAAAACTTTGACTGGAAGTCAAAGTTATTTTTTGAACCAAAAAACGTCTGTATTTCAGTTAAATGATTTTTTTTTCCAACTAATTTTTGGTGAAAGTTAATAACTATTATGATACTTCAAAATGACCCACTTTTTTTCGAAATCTTTTTATTTTTATTTTTTTGGAATTTGACAAAGGGACAATACATCTTTAAGTAAACGAAACCAGTTTAAGGTGATACCCCTGATTCCATGATTGTTAAGTTTTTTAATAAGTATACGGTGATCTATAATATCGAAGGCTTTGGATAAGTCGACAAAGACAGATAACAAAAATTGTCTTTTTTTAAAGGTGTTTGTTACATTATTTATGAGATCAAGGATTGCATATGAAGTGGAATGAGATTTACGAAAACCGTATTGATGAGCAAAGAGTACGTTATTGCAATCCAGGAACTCATAGAGACGGGAGTACATTAATTGTTCAATTATTTTGGAAAAGGTACTAAGTAATGAAATGGGTCTGTAATTTGAAAGTTTATCTTGTCTACGTTTCTTGAAAATTGGAATAACTTTTGCTAACTTTAAATAATTTGGAAAACTGTCTGAAGAAAAAGATGAATTAATACAGAACGTAAGGTGATTAATACTGAGTGGAGAAACCAATGTAATAACGTATGGTGTAACTCTATCATCGCCACCTTCTTTATTTGGATCAAGATCATTTATAATTATCATCACTTCATGCTCAGTTACAGGATTTATAAGGAAAGAATGGAGAAGGGGATCAGGAAGATATGATTTAGGATTAATTAAGGAATCTGGCATTGAATTTTTAAGTGAAGTGCCAATTTTATAAAAATATATATTAAATTGATTACAAATATCTATTTCAGATGTAATGGTATTGTCATTTATTGTAAGTTGTTTAGGATATTTTCGACATGACTTATTAGGGGATAAAACAGAATTAATAATTGACCAGGTTTTTTTAAGATTGCCTTTGACCGTGTCAAATTGTAAAGAAAAATAATTCCTCTTTGCAGTACGGCAAAGCTTATTAAACATATTGTTATATTTTGTGTAAGTTAGTTTGCGATTAGGATCTTGTGATAAAATAATTTTTTTGTATTAATTTTGCTTTTTTTACTACATTTTCTAAGACCAGGCGACATCCATGGTTGTTTAGACATTTTTGCTTTGGGTACAGATTTATAGGTAGTATGTTTTTCATGTATATTATAGAATTTTAATAAAAATGTGTCAAAAGCGAAATTAGGTGTAGAGACGTTATAAACTTTGGACCAATCTTCATTTGTGATGTCATTACAAAAGGCATTAACATCCTGTATGCGGGGAGACAGTCTATCAGTAGCTTTTTATAATGGCATTGGTCATCATGAATAAGTTGAAAAATGGGAAGATGGTCAGAAATATCAGTGATAAGAACACCGGAGGAAATATTAGAATGAGTTTGGTTGGTATATGAGTGATCAATCAAGAGGGGCAGTTGTTGTAGTTATTCTAGTAGGTATCGATAACTGGTAAACCGTAAAATCCACTCATCCACAATTTTAAAAAAATGGGAAAATGAATGTAATAGCAAAATTATCTGGAATAATGTGTCATTCATTATTATTATTTTTATTTTGCATCGTTTAAAAGTTTGTTTTATTGGCAATAATGCTTTGTGCAAAGTTGGTAAAGAAGAAGATGATTATAATCCAGCATATCTGTTTTATGTAAAGAGGTACGTAGTGTCTAACTCATCTTAGACTGCGCAAAAATTGAAACATGCTACAAAACCGGACACATTCAATTCCTTTTAAAATAAACTAGAGCTTAGGTATGGTATAATATATAATATTTTACCAATTTGTGATAAATTATTTTAGTATGACAAACATGTTAGGAAGTAAAAAAAAAACGTGGTTGGACGTTTTTAAGTAAATATATATGTTTACGTTATTAAGTAAAAAAACGTGACATGTTAGTAAGTCAAAGAAAATAATGTTTACAAACCCAAAAAAAGTGATTTTATATAAATGCGAAATTTAGTTTTAAAGTGGGGTTATTACACTTTCCAAATGACCTTGTGCTTGTTGATCAGGTTTAGTTATGAAATGATAATTTTATACTTTTACTGGTTGTATTGACAACAGTTCCGGCCACTCCACAATTGTTTGTATATACAACGAGACAAGTATTTGGTTTTTATATTGATTTTTTAAAACACACGTTATGAAAACAATTCCCAGATAATCAAAGCCTTGATCATTGTCTATGATAATATATACAGACGTAAAACTCGCACACAGATAAAAATAGTGATTAAATAATATCGACGTCCTTGAGTAATTGTTTCCTGAGAAATATCTTATAGGCCTACAACAATGTAATATTACATGATCTAGTGAGTTTGAAATGATTAATTGAATAGTTTGATTTATAACCATACATTCATTTAATCGTTGTTATACTGACACATCGTGTGTAATATTCCTGACAATATAATAACACATTATGCTCTCTCTTACAAACAATTAAGGAAATTCCTAGACAGATTATTTTTCATTCTTAATTGATTATGTATTTTCTGTGAAATTAGCACAGTTTAATGAATCTGCTTCTCACTTAATGTTTCTCAACACAATTTCGATTCTGACTTGTTTTGCCAAGAAAACTTTGTCGGTCACATGTATGCCTGCATTATTTTGTAAATGCATTGGGTTTTTTGAATTTGTTGTTTCTTTTACATAATTATGTGTTGTTCGTGCGAGTTGATTAAAAAAGCGTTATTCTATACACAATAAATACATTTATATATAATGAAGTGGGTGCTTGTCTCTAGCTTGTTTCTCAATGTGTAAACAGTAGAGTGAAATATGATGAACTTTGCATGTGTACTTCTTTTGAGGCACAAGACAGGAAATATTTTCTTTCGTAAATAGCGTTTTTTGTTGTTGTTTCAAGGCGTTAGACGGAAGGGAAACGTTAGTGCATGTAAAATGTTATTCTGCGGATGCGATGTATCTTTCCGTTCATGGGAAGTGTTTCTTAAAATAACAGACTAAACACTGGCTTATTTAAACCTGCATGCAGATCAAATTGGCAATTGAAGTGCCGGATAATTTCTAATTGTTTGTTAACAAGTGGAGTGGAGTTGTGGCTTGGTGGTTATAATGCTTCGCTACCAATTCTTGATCCTGAGTTCAAGTCCTGTCAGTGCCACTGTTTTTCTAATGACAAATATAACTCCACTCCCAAAGACTTGTAATAAAGTGATTCTGTATAATATTTGTACCTTGTCACAGGATTGCCACTTTTAAGAAGGATAGTGAATGATTCGCTTATCCTTGGCAGGCAATTTGCCTAAATATACAGTGAAAATTGATCGGGTAGATTTTCAAATGCACTACAGTAGTGACGTCACAGAAGTTCACGGCTCTACGGCGAGCGCGCGTAGAAAATCGGAAATCTCGCTATCATAGTACCTACCTAATACGTTGTCAAAAAATGTGGTTAACGGTAAAACGTTGTCTATGGATAGTTAAATTGTGTCTACACCACGACACTGATCATTATTTATTTATTAACCAATTGGCTTGATATACTATATGTATGTATGTACTATAATTGCGTTGGAAAAATATTTTATATTTTAATTCCATTCGGAAAATCGTTTTTGCGAAATATACGCCTAATTATAGTTTGTGCGTGTGTAATCGTTTACAATACTGTGTCATTCTGTTAATTATTATCAAAATTACGATGATCACTTCAAATACTCCTTCACATAAGTATCATGTTCAAAATTACTATGAATATACGTTTAAAAAAATACTAAACTTAGTGATATCCGAAGTTAAAGAGTGGAACTAGAGTTAATACTATCTCAGTTTTGACGTCGACGACCAATTTATAAATTGGAATTTCAAAATACAACATGCTTACCGTTGTGCTATTGATTTTAGTTTTTAATACACTAGGAGAAGCGGGTAAGAAAACGCTTTTACTATTTATTTTATCTTTTATTTATTATTTTAAAGTTTTGAATAAAATTTTTGAATAAAAATAAAGGTGAACTCTAATCAATATTATATAGAGATGTATCCTATTAGGTATTTGAAATCATCACTGCATCCCCTGCATCTAGTATCTGCCTCAGACGTACTGGTTCATGCCTTTCTTCTGGTCAAGGCGGGCACTGGAAGAAAGACGCCTTTGGTCAATAATAGGACCAACCAAGGGGATTTAGTCCTGGCTAGTTTTATCCATCATCTAGAAGAATGTAAAATTATTTGACATTGTTGTTCGCGAGAGACGTCGGCTACAACAATAGAGTCGGCGTTGTGCATGTTAGATCGATATACCTGTGATTCGTTGAGGTTAGGAATAACTAACAATATTATATATATTTCTGTTATTCCTGTCCACCCGGGCAGCACTTGCCAGCTTTATACTATGACGTTATCCAAATTCCTTCACTTGCACTGATGAAGGGCTAGTGTTGCCCGAAAGCTCTGCTAACTTTTCTGGCTGTTTACTTTATCGTTTTGATTTAGCTTTTCGCTTTTTATTTTTGTATCTCCATTGAGATCCAGCCACTGATACCCACAGCATTGTCATTTTTTCAGTAATTTGCCTTTGGATTTATATATATATATATATATATATATATATATATATATATATATGGTGGGTGGAGACTGAATAAGAGTAGAAAACAAAGAAGGTAGCTTTGTAGAGATATAAACACTTTTGGAATGGAACTAAAAAAAACAGCTATAATGGTGGTTAATATTGAAACTTGGTAGTCAATGGAATAATTTTACCGATCTGGGAGTATTTTTTTTCATTTCATTTCATTTATTTCAATATCATTATCGCAGCCTTAGCTGAATTACAAAGATATTTACATTTTCTCAATATTAAAATTTGTATAAAATTATAAAACCAATGATAATTATATATAAAAAAGGAGGCAATTTACACAAGAAATACAATACAGGAACATTCAAAAAGTTTAGCTTAAAATATTAAAATAGAAAAAAAAACCACCTAAAAGCACCAATAAGAATAGCATAGCTGTACTGGGTGATAAGGTATGGTATTGCACTTTTTCTATATCTTTCAACTCTGCATTTGGGTTGTTGATACTTTACACGTCTTAGTTTCTTGTTAATTCTTCACTGGAAACCATTTTCCAAAATGAATACTTTTTGAACAATTCAGAGCAAACTTATAGCATAGATTACGCCTTCTATCAGATAAAGTGTCTAAAGAATGATCATTGAGTGCTTGGTCATAACATATGTAGTCATTACACAATATTATTCTGCAAGCCCTTTTTTGGACAGATTCTATCATATCACTTTGTTTCTTAGTGAGACTAGAATGCCATACTGGGACAGCATATTCAACACTTGGTCTTATGTAACTCTTAAATACATCTACAAGATCAAATTTCGGAAGATTGAACTTTCTTAATCTACATAATATATGCAGACGTCTGCTGGCTTTGGATACAATTTCTTTAGCATTACGGTCCCATTTGAGGTTAGCTTGTATCTATAAATTAAAACCTAGTAACTTAGTTTCATTAACGATCAAGCTTTAATGTTTTGATAGCTGACCTGTGTTGTGTTATTCTCATACGGAGAGTGTTTTTGTTTCCCCGACGTATTGTTTACCACAAATATTACAGTATATGAGATAAATGACGTTTTTGGTTAGATAATTAATTGATTTTCTTATCCGAAAAAATGCGGCCAGTTTGGTTACTTTTAAATTTTTCAGTAGAATCAACCAATGAACAAGTTTTGCAAGATTTTCCGCAAAGGTGACTACCCAAATTTTTTATTTATTTCACCCTTAAATTTGGATCTGACTAACATATCACGAAGGTTGGGAGGTCTACGAAATGCAATAATGGGTGGTTCCGGAAAATCAGTCATGAGACGTTCTGTGGACTGTAGAATGGGCATATGTTTCTCAATAATAGCCCGTAATGGAGGCAACCTAGGGGGATAGGTTGTGACCAATGGCACTCTGGTCGAATTTGGCTGACGTGGTTTGTACGTCAGTGTTTGACATCGAGGAATATCTTTTGCTTACTTTATAGCAGTTTCGATGTATTCCTCATTGTAATTTCTTTTCCAGAGATGTCCGGATAGTTCTTCAGTACGAATCTGAAAATCTAAATCTGAAGAACAGATACGTCTGATACGTAATGCTTGACTGTTCGGTATGGTTTTAGTACAGTGTCGGGGATGACAACTGCTAGGGAGCAGGTACATATTTTTATCCGTGGGTTTACAGAATAGGTCAGTTTTGAGTGTACCATTTTCTATGGTCACTATAGTGTCCAAAAAATCAACGCTACAAGTGGATTTAGTAGCTGTAAATTTGATATTTGAATGAGCTGAAGTAATATTAAGAAGAAAAGATTCCAAATTATCTTCACCATGGGTCCAGATCATGAAGATTAGGTTTGAGGGACAGAAAATTGGCCTTAAATTGTCACATGAGCTTTAGTAGGCGTTTTGCCTGGAATTTGTTTGTAATTTAAAATACATGCGTCGGTTCCTTCTTCGTGAGGAATATTAGTATACAACGATGAAACTAATCTAGCCAGAACAGAATTATTAGGTAAATTTGTTTGTTTATTTTGCGGATGAAGTCCGTGGAGTCCTGAATGTATGAAGGGAGATCAGTCACATATATGGTCTAAGTAAATCATCCACATATTCAGAAATTGTCTCTGTAGCCGTGCCATTGCCCGAAATAATGGGTCTACCAGAATTTCCTGCTTTGTGGATTTTAGATAGGAAATAAAATCTGCCTGGAACTGGATTAACCTGTGCCAAATAAGGTCCAATCTTAGGATCGATGGAGTTTTTTTACCATCACAGAAACAGATTTGGTCCCCTTATCCGCAATTTCCGGGGTGGGATCCGTTGTAAGTTTACGATAATGAAGAGGATTGTTTAGCTGTCTTAAGGACTACTCTTCATAAAATTTGATGTACATAGCAACAGTGGCAGAACCTTTATCAGCGGGTTTAATGATGATATTACGCTGACGCAATTTGGCAATGACCTGCCTCTCTTGTTTTGAGAGATTGTCACGTTTATCTGGACTCGGAACGTAGTTTTGTACATCCTCCTCAATAGCCTGAATAAATTTGTCTAAAGCTAGACAACGATTTTTAGGTGGATTCCAGGAACTTTTGGTTTAAATTTGCTAACGTTGCCTTCGTTTTGCGTGGTGCTGCTGTCTGAATCAGCAAAATATTCACGAAATCGTAATATTCTGGAGAAAGACTCCATATCCAAAGATAGTTGTTGTGCGCCGACCTGCCTTGGTTTTGGGCAGAATTTAAGTCCTCGGGAAAGAAGTTTTTTTCTCTCCTTTGGAAAGTCGATAATTAACAACTGAATCAGAGGTGTTGCTCCGATTCTTGTTATAAGTCCGAACGAACATTCTGCAGGGTTTCCTAAAAGCCCTAAAATCATCCGAAGGTAGAGTCATTTGTGTTGAAATGACCAAGTCTGAAGGTAGACCAAATTTGTGATGTCCCCTTCGGGCCATTACCGTTGATTGCTTACGGCAATCATTGGCGATAATCCTGAGTTGTTTTGAAACTCGGATGCAGGAAGTTCTCTTTTCAACTTCTGAGTTCTAGAGTGAATTTCAACGTCAAACTCAATGAGGATTTTGCGGCAATTGCCAATTTGGATCTCATTGAGTTGTACAAGCATTTTTGTAAAGGACAGCGTTCCAACAAGAACGCAGTTATTGCTGTCCCCGAGGACGATCAAACATTTTGATAAAAACGTCAAGCTCAACAGTTCTTTTCAGAATGCTAGAACTTGAAGTAACTCACCATATTTATCCGAATAAACGCCCAGGCATTTATTGTTCAAACGGGTTTTTATGGGGAGGGGAGGCATCTTTTTTTGGGATATAATATGGTAACATGATGTTCTATTGAGGGAGGAGTGGCGTTGATTTGAGGGAGGCTTTTATTCAAAGCGGATGTTTATTCGAATAAATCTCTAATTTTAATATTTATATATAATTTATTTCTCAACTGATAAAAGGTACTTCATGATTTGTTTTCCTCTTTATGTTTTGTACGAAATGAAAACATCCTTGTGTACGCTAGTACAGTGTTGTATGATTTTATCATGATAACTTTGGATGCTTTTATTGTCAATGCATTCAGTACCTAAAACATGTGAATGTTTCTAGTGGTGATAGGAAATCTCTAGAAATATATATTGTTTTATTATCTACACTGGGTACAGACGTGTATATGTATAAGTTTTGTCGGAGACATTCAAAAATATTATGCAACATTGTCATTGGTGTATTTATTTGATTATACATGTTACCATTATTACACCCAAACAAAATAAACACCTTCCCCGAATAAATTAATGCCCGGGCCCTTTATTCGAATAACTACGGTACGTTAGCTCGACGTTTCTATCAAAATGTTTGATCGTCCTCGGGGGTTAAAAATACTTTCTAGCATTATTATAAGCAAAAGTACAATTAAAAACAGTAAACCATTAAAGCATCAGTTATTGCATAACATTACTGTCTAAGGATAATTTGTGTAGAGATATGTTTTTCGTTTGAAATATTAGTAATTAATAGTATTTCTGGTCATCTTTTATCCAAATTGTTATTAGAATGAATGTAAATATGTGTATTTCTAACAATTTGATACCAAATTTAAGTTTCTACGACTAGTACTTACAAAGATATGAAGATGCCCTGATATGTGGGTCAAAGGTCAGAAATGGCATTTCTGATAATGTTTGACTAAAAATGTCCCATTAGACTGAATATGAATGCATGCCTTCTCAACATTTTGAGATTAAAATTTACTTGTTGCGATCAGTGGTTGCCGAGATACAAGTACCTATTTGTGTTTGTTCATATAACCCTTGACCTTAAAACACTTTGACCTTTTGTAACATTTTTCAAAATGTGAAACAAATAACAAAATGTATATTTCGACCAAATTCAAGTGTCTACGAGCAGTAGTTACGGAGATACACACATGCCCTGGGGTGTTGGTCAAAGGTCAGAAATGTCATTTTCGGTCATTTTTGACTAAAATGTCCTATTAGACTGAATATAAATATATTTGAGACTAAAATTACCTCGCTGTGTCTAGTGGTTGTCGAGATTTAAGAACCTATTGGTGTTTAGTCTTATAACCTTTCACCCTGACCTTTTGACATTTCGCCACATTTTCGAAATGTGTAACCAAGCCAAAAATGATTGTTTGGCCATCTTAAATCAATTTCTGAAGTCAAATTCTCTGGACCCCAAAGTGCATACGAAAGTTGATCTAGCTACTAGAGTAATATATAGTCACAGCATTGTCATTTTTTCAGTAATTTGCCTTTCGATTTATATATATATATTGAAACGATAAAGATGAGGAAATCTGTGAGAATGAGAAAAAGTCGCCCCAACCGAGACTCGAACTCGGACCGCCTGCTTGATATGCAGATGTCCTAACAATTAGACCACTGGGGCTTTCATGGTATTGTTCGAACTCGATAGGATAACGACTCTTTAACATTCTCGGCGTGGTACGGCGGAACAGCACTAGTCCTCAGTTGTACGCACGCGCAACAGAGATCAAATTGATACGCCCAAAGAACATTAATTCTAAACCGCCCGGTGATATACTGAAATTTAATTAATTAATTTGAAACGATAACGATGAGGAAATCTGTGAGAATGAGAAAAAATCGCCCCAACCGAGACTCGAACTCGGACCGCCTGCTTGATATGCAGATGTCCTAACCATTAGACCACTGGGGCTTTCATGGTATGCAACAGCACTAGTCCTCAGTTGTACGCACGCGCACCAGAGATCAAATTGATACGCCCTCATCTTACAGTATTTTTATTCACGAGGCGGGATCTCAGAAGAGATACTTATATATATATAAACAAATCAGGCACAGAACATTAATTCTAAACCGCCCGGTGATATACTGAAATTTAATTAATTAATTTGAAACGATAAGATGAGGAATTTCCTCATCTTTATCGTTTCAAATTATATATATATATATATAATTATAGATGAGGGCGTATCAATTTGATCTCTGGTGCGCGTGCGTACAACTGAGGACTAGTTGTGTTTCAACCGTACCACGCCGAGAATGTTAAAGGGTCGTTATCCGATCGAGTTAAAGAACAATACCATGAAAGCCCCAGTGGTCTAATGGTTAGGGCAACTGCATATCAAGCAGACGGTCCGAGTTCGAGTCTCGGTTGGGGCGACTTTTTCTCATTCTCCCAGATTTCCTCATCTTTATCGTTTCAAAAATGAATTAAATAATTTTCAGTGTATCACCGGGCGGTTTGGAATTTATTTCTATGCCTGTTGTGTTTATATATATATAAAAGTATCTCTCGAGATCCCGCTTAGTGAATAAATATACTGAATTATAGATGAGGGCGTATATATTTGATCTCTGGTGCGCGTGCGTACAACTGAGGACTAGTTGTGTTCCAACCGTACCACGCCGAGAATAGCGAGCTTTCGTAACGGGACGGTAAACGTGCAGTACGGCCGGTTTAACCAACCGTGACTGTACTCATTTACTGGGCTCCCGTCATGTCTCTGTTACTGTTTCGTTTTGTTCACGCGATGGGAACATGTGCGTGACGTCATAGTGCGATCAGGTATCATCATCAGTTGTCTCGGCTTTCAGCATCTCACACAACATGGCGAACCTACATAGGGTACGAGATGCTCTTGTTGCTGCCTATATTTCAGATATTCTAGACGAGGAAGAATTCATTATGTTGTATAGTATGAATTATCCAAGTAATCCTAATTTTCAGTATAAAAGCGATGAATATCAATTCAACTTAGATAAATTCAACGATGATGAATGCAACAGCTATTTCAGGCTAGCTAGGCCTAGAGGCCTAGTTAGGCCGAATCTCTATGCCAATTTTTTTATTTTATATTTTGCATCACTGATCTAGAGCACTACATTGTTATTTAGTAAGTAATGCTTACATTAAATAATTAAATATATTTTTACTTCTCTGGAGGACCAAACTTAAAGCCTTGGCTGATTAATGCGTCCTGCTCACACAATTGTATTTATTAATTTATGTTTCTGTATTATATTGTATTGTATTGTGTGAAACAATAAACTTGAAACTTGACATTAATGAATATTCATTTAATATGCTATAGCCTAGTCCATGTTTGATTACAATAAGTTAAAATAACGACTGATTAAACTGCTTTACTCTTGACGATACTACTTCCATCGTGTCCTCCATAATTAAAATACACAGCTGAATGTACGTTTCAGACAGGACGCTATTTCTTCTCACTACCGTTCTCAAATTTAACGCTACGGTAAGTCTCAAATTTCTGCGGATGCGTGGATTACATTTCGGTTCAAATTACCGTACTGAACTACTTCCGTACTACAACGAAAGCTCGCTAATGTTAAAGGGTCGTTATCCGATCGAGTTAAAGAACAATACCATGAAAGCCCCAGTGGTCTAATGGTTAGGGCAACTGCATATCAAGCAGACGGTCCGAGTTCGAGTCTCGGTTGGGGCGATTTTTTCTCATTCTCCCAGATTTCCTCATCTTTATCGTTTCAAAAATTAATTAAATAATTTTCAGTGTATCACCGGGCGGTTTGGAATTTATTTCTATGCCTGTTGTGTTTATATATATATATATATATATATATATATATATATATATATATATATATATATATATATATATATATATAAATGTTCGGTTCAATGTAACCGTCTAAAAAGTGCTCAATACGGTAAAGTAGAGCTAAAATATACGTTAAGTCTGGAAAAGAAGTAAAAACTACAGTTTGGTCTCGGCGATGTTCAATTTTGTTGCAATACTTTTGTTTTTTCTATGACTCGTTTGTACGAGTTCAGGTTCTGCTTTCTTGTATGATTTGGAACGAGCCCAAACTTTTAATTGCAGCCGACAAAACCACAAATTTCTTACAAACTAGACCCACCGACGTATGACAACCTCCTAGAAGAAAACATCACTAAATCATACAAGAAAGCAGAACCTGAACTCGTACAAACGATTCATAGAAAAAGTATTGCAACAAAATTGAACGACAGAGTGGATACAACTGCAAATAAAGATGCTTTCATAACCCTTAAAGACCACAAACCGAACTTCACTAACAAACCGACTTGCCGATTAATAAACCCGACCAAATCCGAGATAGGCAAGATAAGCAAAACTATACTCGATCGTATTAACAGCAAAATTACATCAAAACTTCGCACCAACCAATGGAAAAATACCTCATCGGTCATCGAATGGTTTAAGAGCATCGACAAGAAACAACAACACAACTTTATATGCTTCGACATCGTAGAATTTTACCCCTATATCAGCAATGACCTGCTGAACAAAGCACTAGACTTCGCTAATAGATACGATGATATTACCAACGACGAAAGAGACATCATCGTACATACCAAAACATCAATATTATCACACAAACAGCAACCATGGCAAAAGAAAGGCCCCACAGCATTCGATGTGACTATGGGTAGTTATGATGGCGCAGAAATGTGTGAACTTGTTGGAAGCTTCCTGTTACACCAATTACAACAGAAACTAGGAATCAACATAGGACTTTACAGAGATGACGGCCTTGCCGTCACAGATACCACACCTAAAAGCACAGAAAACATTGAAAAAGACATATACCAAATATTCAAAGATAACGGCCTACGCATTACCATAGAAGCAAACAAACAAGTCATTAACTTCTTAGACGTCACACTAAACCTAGCGAGGAACACATACCAGCCCTACACCAAACCAAACCCCACGTTACAGTATATCCATCAACAAAGTAACCACCCACCGACCATCCTAAAGAATATACCCGCCGGAATAAACAAACGACTCTCGTCCTTGTCATCCGAGAATTCATTCAACCAAGCCGCCCCTGTATACCAGAAAACTCTCAACGACAGTGGATACCAGTACACACTAAAATACGAGCCGGTAACCCAGACAAGACGAAAAAACAGACAACGAAACGACATTCTGTGGTACAACCCACCGTTCAGCAAAAACGTCAGCACAAACATTGGACAGAAATTCCTATCCCTAGTAGACAAACATTTTCCAAAAGATAACAAACTAAGAAAAATCTTCAACCGAAAAACCATCAAGATTAGCTACAGTTGTATGAACAATATGAAACAGATATTATAGACAGTCACAACAAGAGAATACTCAACCAGCCCGAAACAACATCCATGGAAAACACGCAAGAAATCAAAACATGCAACTGCCAACAGAAAAACACATGCCCGCTAAACGGAAATTGCCTACAATCATCTGTAATATACCAAGCCACAGTTACACGCAAAGACAAATCCACCTCGGAAACTTATATCGGACTCACTGAAAATGATTTTAAAACGCGATACAGAAATCACACCTCATCATTCCGTCATACACGTTCTAGAAACTCAACCAAACTCAGTAAACATATTTGGACACTCAAGGACAACAACACAGACTATTCAATCACATGGCGCATCTTGGCATCTGCTAAAGCATACAGTAGCGCAAACAAAAAATTCAACCTCTGCCTCAAAGAGAAATTATTTATCATCCGCCACCCTGAATTATCGACATTAAACAAACGCAACGAACTCGTGTCCGCCTGCCGGCAAAGAAAGAAGGCATTGTTACATAACAGCTGAAATTCCAAAACATATCACCTGTAAATGCTAATTCTACAAGTAAATGTGCTTATAAGCAACGTTGTAATTGATTGTTCTCATTATAGTCTCCTGATGAGTGAGTTTCACGACTCACGAAACAAGCCTGTAGAGACCAAACTGTAGTTTTTACTTCTTTTCCAGACTTAACGTATATATATATACATATATATATATATATATAAATCCAAAGGCAAATTACTGAACAAATGACAATGCTGTGTGTATCAGTGGCTGGTGACTAGCCCTTCATCGGTGCAAGTAAAGGAATTTGGATAACGTAATAGTATAAGAACTGGCAAGTGCTGCCTGGTTGGACAGGAATAAAAAAAATACAACAAAAGGAGACAGAGTGGAGTCTGAATAAGAGTAGAAAACAAAGAAGGTAGCTTTGTAGAGATATAAACAATTTTGGATGAATGAAACTAAAAAACAGCTTAAATATTGAAACTTAAATGTTGGTAGTGAATGGAATAATTTTACCGATCTGGGAGTATGTTCCTAATGTTAAGTCCAAAAGGTTTTGTGGTTTTAAGTTGTAATTCTCAGTGCTTTTCTTTGTCTTGGCGAGTTTTGTCGCTCTATTTGACATCGTGGTCTATTG
This sequence comes from Antedon mediterranea, assembly GCF_964355755.1. Classification (NCBI taxonomy): domain Eukaryota; kingdom Metazoa; phylum Echinodermata; class Crinoidea; order Comatulida; family Antedonidae; genus Antedon; species Antedon mediterranea. The sequence continues at coordinate 11,792,535 of NC_092676.1, read as the reverse complement.
CAACAACTCTGGAATTTGCAATCGAGTGACCAGCTGAGTTAAAATGTTCGGCTACAAGTTGATCAAGCTTTAATGTTTTGATAGCTGATCTGTGTTGTGTCATTCTCATACGGAGAGTGTTTTTTTTGTTTCCCCGACGTACTGGCCACAAATATTACAGTATATGAGAAATGACGTTTTTGGTTAGACAATTAATTGATTGTCTTATCCGAAAAATGCGGCCAGTTTGGTTACTCTTAAATTTTTCAGTAGAATCAACCAATGAACAAATTTTGCAAGATTTGCCGCAAAGGTGACTGCCCAAATTTTGGCTGTCATGAGAGTTAATTTCACCCTTAAATTTGGATCTGACTAACTAACGAAATGCAATAATGGGTGGTTCCGGAAAAACAGTCCTAAAACGTTCTGTGGACTGTAGAATGGGCATATGTTTCTCAATAATTGCCCGTAATGGGGGCAACCTAGGGTGATAGGTTGTGACCAATGGTCTGTACGTCAGTGTTTGACATCGAGGAATATCTTTTGCTTTCTTTACAGCAGTTTCGATGTATTCCTTCTTGTAATCTATCATATAATGTAATATATGTAATTTAATTTATATTTATATAATTAGTTCTTCGGTACGATTCTGAAAATATAAATCTGAAGAACAGATACGTCTGATACGTAATGCTTGACTATACGGTATGTTTTTAGTACAGTGTCGGGGATGACAAGTGCTAGGGAGCAGGTACATATTTTTATCCGTGGGTTTACGGAATAGGTCAGTTTTGAGTGTACCATTTTCTATGGTCACTATAGTGTCCAAAAAATCAACGCTACTAGTGGATTTGGTAGCTGTAAATTTGATATATATTATATATATATATAAATCGTGGTAAATTTAACGCAGATCATGAAAGCGAAAGTGCTCGATACAAAATGTAGAGCCAAATATAAATAAATAAATAAATGATAAAGACGCTAGTAAATTACCAACTGAACATTTTATTGCACTACAGGCTGTTTCATGAGTATGAACTCAATCTTCAGGTGCTTGGCTCTGAATGATAGTAACAAGTGAATACAAAAAGCTATAATGAAGTTGTAAGGCAAACTGTTTATGTGAACAATAGTATGTTAATTAGCAAATACAACACGTATTTAGGTAATGGAAGGCCTTCCATCGCATACGATTTAAAAACAGTTCTACCTTCTGGATCATAAACTTCATGTATTCATTTGGTTGAGCCGTCGGTATGTTCTTAGTGGAATAACCAAGGTCGATACGTTCCATGTTGATCTGAACAGTGCTCAACAAAAATAGGAGCAAAATATAAATCGTGGTAAATTTTACGCAGATCATGAAAGCGAAAGTGCTCGATACAAAATGTAGAGCCAAATATAAATAAATGATAAAGACGCTAGTAAATTACCAACTGAACATTTTATTGCACTACAGGCTGTTTCATGAATATGAACTCAATCTTCAGGTGCTTGGCTCTGAATGATAGTAACAAGTGAATACAAAAAGCTATAATGAAGTTGTAAGGCAAACTGTTTATGTGAACAATAGTATGTTAATTAGCAAGTACAACACGTATTTAGGTAATGGAAGGCCTTCCATCGCATACGATTTAAAAACAGTTCTACCTTCTACGTTCTGTCATTCGTCATAGTTCGGTGAATTACGCCACCTCTCGTCTGATGTTCAGATGTGCAGCCCTGTCAGCCCCATAATGGCAAATATATTCATGGAAGACTTGGAACAACGTGCCACAGAAACAGCACCATCACATATCAAACCGATTTTCTGGCGCAGATATGTAGACGATGTCCTGGCAATTGTACCAATTGGATTTGAAGAAGAACACCTCCTACATCTAAACACCATTGACCAGACAGGCCAAATAAAATTCACCATGGAGAACATGAAAAACAACTCCATCCCTTTCCTCGATACTCTAATCACTATCCAAGATAATGGTAACATAAAAACATCAGTGTAAAGAAAATCGACACACACAGACCAATACCTGCACTTTCAATCAAATCACCCACTCGAACATAAACTTAGCGTAGTCAACACCCTAGTGGACATATGTGAATCCATCGTATCAACAGAAGAAGTACAAAAACAAGAAATGAGTCATATAAAAGCAGCTTTATCAACATGCGGATATCCAGACTGGAGTTTTAAAAGAGTTAAAGACAAAAGGGAACATAGAAAAGCAAACAAAGACAAAGAAATAACAACAGATAAAGAAAAATCCAAAGTCAACATTGGTTTACCATATATGTCGAAGGAATGACTCAAAGGCTAAGAAGAACATTGAAACAGCACAATATAAATACATATATCACTCCCAAAAACAAATTCCTAAAGACAAGATTGACAAAGATCAACAGTGTGGTATAGTCTACCAAGTAGGTTGCCACAACTGCAAGAAGGTATACATAGGGGAAACGGGCAGAGCATTAAAAACAAGAATAATAGAACACAAAACAGACGTGGAAAAAAATACGATAGGGACAAGAACCAGGAGCGCTCGCCATTCACAATCTAAAATTCTACACAAATCAGCTATCACAGATCACGCCACCATAGAAAATCACATACCGGATTTTGAAAATACATAAATATTAGACAAAGAACAACACTACTTATCAAGAAAAATAAAAGAAGCCATTTGGATAAGAAAAACGAATATGAACATCAACAGAGACCAGGGAGGACATGAACTGAGCCACATCTACGATGACTTAATAAAAAGGGACACCCGAGCATCCAAAGGGGGACACCAGCAGAAAGCTGAACATCAGACGAGAGGTGGCGTAATTCACCGAACTATGACGAATGACAGAACATCATGTCAACGTCATTTGCGTGAACAAGGCTAAACTGAAAGTAGCTGAAACGTAGCAAGTAAGTACTTTTGTTTAAGTGCTGTTCCGCCGTACCACGCCGAGAATGTTAAAGAGTCGCTATCCAATCGAGTTCGAACAATACCATGAAAGCCCCAGTGGTCTAATGGTTAGGACATCTGCATATCAAGCAGGCGGTCCGAGTTCGAGTCTCGGTTGGGGCGACTTTTTCTCATTCTCACAGATTTCCTCATCTTTATCGTTTCAAATTAATTAATTAAATTTCAGTATATCACCGGGCGGTTTAGAATTAATGTTCTTTGCCTCTTGTGTTTATATATATATATATATATATATATATTCAGGTTGAAATTTTCAGACCGTTTGGATAGAGTGCTCAATCGGCCACAAGTTTTTAGCTATAGTAGAAGATTGTTTTCCTGCCGGCAACAAGCTCAGAAAAATATTTAACAAAAATACCTTGAAACTAAGCTACAGTTGCATGCCCAGCGTAAAAAAAGTAATTAACGCACACAACAAATATGTGATAGCCAAAGAAAAATCTACTGAAACCAACGCGAAAACAAGCGGATGTAACTGCCGCAATCCCAATGAATGCCCGCTCCCAGGTAACTGCCTAACAAAATGTGTAGTTTACCAAGCTACAGTAAAGAGAGAAGATTCATCAAAAGAAGAAACATATGTCGGACTAACTGAAAACCAGTTTAAAACCAGATACAGAAACCATACGTCTTCATTCCGGAACGAAAAACTAAGAAATGCAACGGAACTCAGTAAATATATATGGACACTTAAAGACTCAAAAACAAATTACTCAATTAAATGGAAAATTATAAAGAAATGCAAACCTTACTCAAATATTAACAAAAGATGTAATTTATGTATATATGAAAAGTATGTTATTATATGTCAACCAGAGCTATGCTCACTGAACCGTAAGAACGAGTTAGTCTCTACTTGTAGACATAGGAAAAAATTCTTACTAAATTGCAGATCCAAACAGTTTATCTAAAACAATAGGCTATTGTATACGACTTCCTGATGACTCACTTTTATTAAGCACTATGAGACAACTGTGTCACTTATGTTTTATATTTCACCTGAAGAGTGCGGCCAGCTACATGCTGGTCGTACGAAACAAATTTGTAGTGATTAAAACAATGAAGTAACCAAGTTTTCTGCTGTTATTTTATTTATATATATATATATATATATATATATATATATATATAAATATATATATATATATATAAATCCAAAGGCAAATTACTGAAAAAAATGACAATGCTGTGGGTATCAGTGGCTGGATCTCAATGGAGATACAAAAATAAAAAGCGAAAAGCTAAATCAAAACGATAAAGTAAACAGCCAGAAAAGTTAGCAGAGCTTTCGGGCAACACTAGCCCTTCATCAGTGCAATTGAAGGAATTTGGATAACGTCAGAGTATAAAGCTGGCAAGTGCTGCCTGCGTGGACAGGAATAAAAGAAATATAACAAAGGGAGCCAGGGTGGAGTCTGAATAAAAGTGGAAAACAAAGAAGGTAGCTTGGTAGAGATATAAACAATTTTGGAATGAGACTAAAAAACAGCTTAAATATTGAAACTTAAATTTTGGTAGTCAATGGAATAATTTTACCGATCTGGGAGTATGTTCCTAATGTTAAGTCCAAAAGGTTTTGTGGTTTAAGTAGTAATTCCCAGTGGTTTTCTTTGTCTTTGCGAGTTTTGTCGCTCCATTTGACATCGTGGTCTATTGCAATAACTCTGAAATTTGCAATCGAGTGACCAGCTGAATTAAAATGTTCGGCTACAGGTTGATCAAGCTTTAATGTTTTGATAGCTGATCTATGTTGTGTCATTCTCATACGGAGAGTGTTTTTTGTTTCTCCGACGTACTGTTTGCCACAAATATTACAGTATATGAGATAAATGACGTTTTTGGTTAGACAATTCATTGATTGTCTTATCCGAAAAATGCGGCCAGTTTGGTTACTCTCAAATTTTTCAGTAGAATCAACCAATGAACAAGATTTGCAAGATTTGCCGCAAAGGTGACTGCCCAAATTTTGGCTGTCATGAGAGTTAATTTCACTCTTAAATTTGGATCTGACTAATATATCACGAAGGTTGGGAGGTCTACGAAATGCAATAATGGGTGGTTCCGGAAAAGCAGTCCTGAGACGTTCTGTGGACTGTAGAATGGGCATCTGTTTCTCAATAATAGCCCGTAATGGAGGCAACCTAGGGTGGTAGGTTGTGACCAATGGCACTCTGGTCGATTTTTTTGGCTGACGTGGTTTGTACGTCAGTGTTTGACATCGAGGAATATCTTTTGCTTTCTTTATAGCAGTTTCGATGTATTCCTTCTTGTAATTTCTGTTCCGGAGATGTCCGGTTAGTTCTTCGGTACGATTCTGAAAATCTAAATCTGAAGAACAGATACGTCTGATACGTAATGCTTGACTGTACGGTATGTTTTTAGTACAGTGTCGGGGGTGACAACTGCTAGGGAGCAGGTACATATTTTTATCCGTGGGTTTACGGAATAGGTCAGATTTTAGTGTACCATTTTCTATGGTCACTATAGTGTCCAAAAAATCAACGCTACTAGTGGATTTGGTAGCTGTAAATTTGATAGTTGGGTGAGCTGAATTAATATTGAGAAGAAAAGATTCCAAATTATCTTCACCATGGGTCCAGATCATGAAGATGTCGTCAATGTATCTAAACCAAACAAGTGGTTTATTTGGTTGGAGGGACAGAAAATTGGCCTCAAATTGTCCCATAAATAAATTTGCAAAATATGGCGCCATTTTTGTGCCCATCGCTGTGCCATGAATTTGAAGGTAATGGTCATTTCCAAAAATAAAATTGTTGTTGGTTAAAATCAACATGACCAGTTCTCGTAAATGAGCTTTAGTAGGCGTTTTGCCTGGAATTTGTATGTAATTTAAAATACATGCGTCGGCTCCTTCTTCGTGAGGGATATTAGTATACAATGATGAAACATCTAATGTAGCCAGAACAGAATTATTAGGTAAATTTTGAATTTGGTTAATTTTGCGGATAAAGTCCGTGGAGTCCTGAATGTATGAAGGGAGATCAGTCACATATGGTCTTAGTAAATCATCCACATATTCAGAAATTTTCTCTGTAGCAGTGCCATTGCCCGAAATAATGGGTCTACCAGGATTGCCTGCTTTGTGGATTTTAGGTAGGAAATAAAATCTGCCTGGAACTGGGTTGACCTGTGCCAAATGAGGTCCAATCTTAGGATCGATGGAGTGTTTTTTTTACCATCACAGAAACAGATTTGGCCACCTTATCCGCAATTTCCGGGGTGGGATCCGTTGTAAGTTTACGATAATGAAGAGGATTGTTTAGCTGTCTTAAGGACTCCTCTTCATAAAATTTGATGTCCATGGCAACAGTGGCAGAACCTTTATCAGCTGGTTTAATGATAATATCATTACGCTGACGCAATTTGGCAATGGCCTGCCTCTCTTGTTTTGAGAGATTGTCACGTTTATCTGGACTCGGGACGTAGTTTTGTACATCCTCCTCAATAGCCTGAATAAATGTTTCTAAAGCTGGACAACGATTTTTAGGTGGATTCCAGGAACTTTTTGGTTTAAATTTGTTAGCGTTGCCTTCGTTTTGCGTGGTGCTGCTGTCTGAATCAGCAAAATGTTCACGTAATCGTAATCTTCTGGAGAAAGACTCCATATCCAAAGATAGTTGTTGTGCGCCGACCTGCCTTGGTTTTGGGCAGAATTTAAGTCCTCGGGAAAGAAGTTTTTTCTCTCCTACGGAAAGTCGGCAATTAATTTCAACAACTGAATCAGAGGTGTTGCTCCGATTCTTGTTATAAGTCCGAACGAACATTCTGCAGGGTTTCCTAAAAGCCCTAAAATCATCCGAAGGTAGCGTCATTTGTGTTGAAATGACCAAATCTGCAGGTAGACCAAATTTGTGATGTCCCCTTCGGGCCATTGCCGTTGATTGCTTACGGCAATCATTGGCGATAATCCTGAGTTTGTTTTGAAACTCGGATGCAGGAAGTTCTCTTTTCAACTTCTTAGTTCTAGAGTGAATTTCAACGTCAAACTCAGTGAGGATTTTGTGGCAATTGCCAATTTGGATCTCATTGAGTTGACAAGCATTTTTGTGAAGGACAGCGTTCCAACGAGAACGCATGTCATCATCTGCAAATCGAATACCAGATGTGACATAAAATTGAAGTCCTTTAGGGGCCGAATGTTTAGAACGATGTAAAATAAAAGTATGTAAATGGTGACGATACCTGACACGTTTCTCGGACAGGCGACGTAATTTGGTAAAGTTATCCAAAGTACCCTCCATAATTACAGCAAAATCAGATCAAAATTGATACAAAAAGTAGAAAATATATATAAATCCAAAGGCAAATTACTGAAAAAAATGACAATGCTGTGGGTATCAGTGGCTGGATCTCAATGGAGATACAAAAATAAAAAGCGAAAAGCTAAATCAAAACGATAAAGTAAACAGCCAGAAAAGTTAGCAGAGCTTTCGGGCAACACTAGCCCTTCATCAGTGCAAGTGAAGGAATTTGGATAACGTCAGAGTATAAAGCTGGCAAGTGCTGCCTGGGTGGACAGGAATAAAAGATATATAACAAATTATATATATATAATTGCTAATTGATTTTATTATACTGTTATTATTAAAATAAATGCAACTGTTATATGATTATTTGTTCTTATTATATTTAATTTTAATAGTTATTTGTAATTTAATTAAACGTGATACTATTTTTATTATACTATTAATCTTATTTTTAGTACTGTATTATTTATTTATTTTATTTAGATTTAGGTTACATTATATAATTTTGGAGGAAGAACACAAAATGTAAAAAATATATGTAATATATTATTGAATTAGATAAATGGTAAAATAAATGTTAGTAGATAATATGGTGGGCGGTAAATATTTATATATTATATATTAAGTGTAGTCTTTCTATGTCAAACAGCAGCCCAACCTTACCAGAAAAAGTGATAAATAAAAATGGAGCTGAGGTATCTCAGCCCAAGCAGATTGTAGATAGCTTTATTCATTTTTTAACAAATATCGGTCCAAATCTCTCCAAAGAAGTAAGTCCAACGATAAAAACATTTAGTGATTATTTAGCAGAGCCTTTAAATAAATCTTTCTTTTTAACACCAACATCTCATGAAGAGATTTATAATTTGATAAACGCCCTTGATAAGAGGAAATCGACTGGACATGATAATTTACCTGCCAAACTTATTATTATTGCTGCTGAGCACATTGCCATACCATTAGCTTACATTTTTAATTTATCGTTTTTTCAAGGTAAATTCCCAGAATCATTTAAAACAGCCAGAGTCATTCCCTTATTTAAGAAAGGTTCCAAGGATAATCCTGGACATTATCGACCCATATCAATTTTACCAATTCTTAGCAAAATTCTCTTATTTCCACTCTTATTTTTTTATCCATTTTATTTGCATAGGCATACCCAGCACAAGATTTCCTCATCTTCTCGGGATTATGCCTTCCTCCATAGCCAATTTTCTTTAATTCACTTTTCTTTTGTATATCCAACAATCATCTTTTTCATTTTTAATATACCTTACCATTTCTGTTTATTATTTTGTATTGTATTGCTATGGAGGAAAATAAATGTCTTTTGAAATGAAATGATAATAGACTTATATATTTCTTTGAAAAGTTTAATATATTTCATCAGCATCAATACGGGTCACTTATAAATTTAGTTAACCATCTTCTACAACAATTTGATGATGGAAATAATTCTATTGGCATATTTATAGACTTTATGAAAGCATTCGACACGATTAATCATGAAATATTAATATCTAAACTACAACACTATGGGATAAGAGGTCAACCATTATATTGGTTAACCGACTATTTAAAAGGAAGATTTCAATACGTGGCTGCTGACCAAATTAGTTCTGATAAACTCCCAATCTCATGTGGAGTCCCACAAGGATCAGTATTGGGTCCAACCCTGTTTCTGATCTACATAAATGATATTTCTCATTCTACTAATTTTTTTGAATTTAGGCTGTTTGCAGATGATACTAATTTATTTCATGATTTCTCTGGCAATAATATTGATCTCTCTATAATTAATTATAATTTTCAACATGTCATTGAATGGTGCAATGCAAACAAATTAACAATTAACGTCGGTAAAACAAATTATATTGTATTCTGTAACACGAATAAAAATGTTTCTACTAACGGTAATATATACGTAAAACATAAACAACTTAATGAAGCAGAAGAATTAATGTTTGTTGGTGTTAAGATTGATAAACATTTAATTTGGAATAGTCATATTAATGATGTTAAAAACAATATTAGAAAGAAGGCAGGCATTTTATTTAAACTAAGATATGTTGTACCCACAAATATATTAATCTTATTATATAACATTTTTATTCAACCAAGTATCACTTATGGCATAGAAGTTTGGGGTAGCACGTATAAAACATATTTACAACCTATTTGTGTCTTAATATTCTAGATGTTCATAAACTATACGAATTATGTGTACTTAATTTGTTTTTGATTTATATAATAGAAACTCTGCACATCAAATCAGTTATTATTTTAGTACAGTTGATCATTTACGAACTACTAGATTTAAACAAGGTAAAAACCTATCTATCCCAAAAGCCCGTACTATGGCAGGTCAATTTAGAATTTCGTTTACTGGCACAACATTTTGGAATAATTTATCACTCGACATAAAAAATAATAGCCTACATCAAAATTTAATTTCGTAAAAAATATAACTGAACTACTATTATCGAGATACTGATTAATGCTGGCCCACCTCTTTCTTTTTGTCATTATTGTGTTGTTTTTTTTACATTATTCTATAATTATTATTATCAAAATTGTTTGCACTGAACAGTATTATATTTGTTAATCAGGTGTAAACCATTGACTAGCGAAAGCTATTTGTTTATACCGTTTTGCCTTTGGTGAATACAGAATTATGAATGAATGAATTTTCCTCAAATAGGGGGTGTTTTCCGATCGTGATATACACTGTCTAATGGATGTCCATCTTGAAAAATACCCGCCACAAAAATGCGAGGAGGCTTCGCATTTTCCTATCTCCTCCTACGATAATTGTTTTTAATAGCTGAAAACCGGTTAAACAGCTAGAGTACAGCATCATAATGTTGAAGACAGGCCGATTTTCTTAAAAAATACTATTTTGATAGATTTAATATACGATTATACAAATGTATTAATTTGCGATGAATGGAACATCCCAATCTCTCAGTCAGCCAGAGTTTGGTTTAACAGAAGTAGGTAAATTTATGAGCCCTTGGTTTAACACATACGGTAGGTTAAAAAAAGGGCCCTTTGAGAATAAACTTGCAATACTTTGACAATACTGTAAATACCTATTAACTATTGTTGGTCCTCATTTAAATCGAACATTTCTTACTCTGAATGTTCGTACTGTTAGATGTAATATAAAAATATATACAAATAAACTTTATTATTGAGATTGTGGATAGGCTCTACTGTTAGATATATAAACACATTATTATATACAAATAAACTTTATACTGACAGTTCTTTCTCAACGTTTGTATTAATTAATAATTACCAAAAATATAAACGTCGTAGTGGTGTATCGTGACATGTACTTTAATATTTAAATCGACTTTGACAGTGATTGTTTTAACAAAGTATTAAATCGCAAATGTTTTACTGTATTTAGAGGTATATTATTTATAGGCCTATAAAACATGAAAAAAATATTTCGTTACTGAGTGGATAAAGAATATATTTGAAAATTGTTCCTTTTTGTACCTATCCGCTTTCCCATCCCTCAACCCTAATGTTACATACAAAACACAAATTGGGTTTCTTTAAATGAGTCATTTTGTGATAAGTTTCTCCTTCGGAAGTAATTCCCAGGGTGCTAATTTTTGTTGACTACATAAATCATCGTGTCTATTTATTCGTTTCTGTAAACGAGAATGTATTATAGTCCTGCGGCACGTACATTTGAAATCGCCAGTTTTGTTACGCTGAAATTACTGTGTATTCGAGAACCATCTGTGGGCACGACCTAGATGGTACGCGAGCGAAGCGAGCGTACCATCTAGTTATACAAATTCATCATAATGGAAAATGTCCGGTCCAAACGCGACCAAATATTCAATGTATAAATGTAATTAGGCCCATTGCCTTAATATCTGTTGTAATGAAAGTTTTCATGATAAATGAGATCTGTTATATTCCTACTTAGAATATGATAATTTACTTCGACTTTCCTCAAACTTATCATTTAGCCACATTTAGGCTACTCGTCAACAAATTTCTCCACATGAACATTCCTAGTATGTTCCTATCAATTATTCTTGATTTCCACACTATGATAACTCATTTTATTTAACTATTCGAATCTTTAACACAGGGGTTCAACAAGGTACATGCCTTTCCCTCGTCCTCTTCAGTCTTTACACTTCTGATTTTTGTTCTACTTGTACTCTTATTATGTATGCTGACGACTCTGTTTTGTTTGGTTTAATCAATCGAAATAATAAAATATTCTCCTACTAACATAAAATTAATGCCTTTGTTAACAAAAATAACTACCATGTTAACAAGATAAAAGAGATCCTTGTCGAATTCCAACAAAAACCGCATTCACTGCCCCATTGTTATTGGATTTGATTGGATATTAATTGTATCCTGGAAAAGGTTAATTCTATATTTTCTGAGGAAAATGTCTTCATTTAATGTTGATGTTAAAATCATTTCTATTTTTTACACAACAGTCATGGTTTGAAAAGATTGTATTTGTGGATGGGCCAGGAGTGCCAATAAAACAGATATTAACAGAATTAATAATGCTGTAGGGAAGGTTGAGAAGATAGTTGGTTGCCAGATGTCGGTGTCCGAGGCTTGCAACAATAATATTTTCAGAGTATTTCAATCTATTTTAAAGGATACAATTCAAACTCTTCACAACAAAACTTAATTCCCTATACCTTTCTTCCACGAGCAATTACAATTTTTGACAACAATAAATGATGGATAATGGATCTCATAATTTTTACTCATGTTTGATGTCTGATTCTTCTTGTTCTGTACATTTTTCCTGTTATATTGTTACTTTGTTATATTTACATATACTGTATATATTGTATATTTAAACGAGCAATGAATTTCCGGATGGATTAATAAGATAATTTTAAATTTAATCATGTGCGCACATTATACAGTTCCACTTATTTAGTTTGAAACTACGTCTTATTATAACAATTATGTAATACATTTACATTTTAGTGAGGTTGACACAATTTGCAGATGCTGAACAAAGTTCAACTCATAACTCTGGTGCTAATGCACATAGAGCTATTGATGGAAATACAGATGGAAATTTTAAAGGAAATACATGTACCCATACAGGTAAATGTTTTTTAAAGGTTTTTAAATTGAATTATTTATTAACGAATATCGCAGTTGCTGATAAAGTACTGTGTTGTTCCACAGTATACTATATTACTATTGACATAAGCAAACGATTTGCTTAACAACTGAAACAACTTTGTGTTGGGTCGCAGTGATATTGTTACTAGTATGACTTAATTGTATTTTATGCTTAAGTATACATAATCGAGCATATTCTAAGGTGGGACTGTAGAACATCGATTTTGCGCTGAAATTGTAAAACAAAGCACTACACATAGGCCTGCTCTAATGTTATATTCTTTGCATTTTATTTTCCAACATATAGTAGAGTGCCCTTCCCTGAGTTCACGTTCTTTTTTATATTTTTAAGCTGATGCATCTAACAATCCTTGGTGGTTTGTTGAACTAGAATCACAGAAATCTATTTCAAAGATTGTAATATATAACAGACAAGACTGCTGTGGTAAGATGTCTTATAATTAAAAAAAAAAGTAATGTTGATTTTTTTTAATTCAATCGGGAAATTAAATGATGATAAAAAAATAACTTACAAATACAGATTTCCAAATAAATATTTCCTCTGCTGTTGATTCATAAGTAAATCTTGGTGATTCAGATGTCATGGCATACAGAAAGAATAGTGTTGAATTAAAATATGACCTAGTTGACACTTAGATAATTATAACTCATTAGTTAGTAAAGTAAATATACTTTTAAACATAATTGTACCTTGTTTTTATTTTGTTTAACCTTATTGTAACTAGGTACTCGGCTAGTAGGTGCTGAAGTTCGTGTTGGGAACAACAAAGTTTCACCTTTTACCGGAAATGCACAATGTGGAGGTACTTTAACACCATCTATGATTCGTTCAAATCCAATCGAAATGATATGTAACCAACCGATTACAGGACAGTACGTCAGTGTATATCTTCCTGGAAATAAACCCCTCACTCTATGTGAAGTACAATTATATGCAGGTAAATATTGAAGACATTTTCCTTAACGTAAACAGATATACTTTCTAATGAGTAATATCGAGTGCTATAGGTTAATAGTAAGCCTAATAGGAAACTTCGTTAAACTATAATGGTGGTCTCATTTTGAGTTCTATTACATTTTAATAAATATTTTTTAAATATAATATTAATACAATTGAATTAATAGAAAGTGGAAGTGCATTAGAAGGTAGAGGAAGCGGTAAATCACCAGGCCAACAAGTTACTAGATCAGATGGTCAGGATCGTGGTAGACAGGGAGAGAGCCAAAGAAGAGTTAAACTAGAAGGTCGTCAAGGAAGAGTTAAACTACAAGGTCAGGAAAGCGATAATGTTGGTAAATCTGGAGGTCAAGTAAGCAGTGATGGGGGTTTACAAGAAGGTCAAGAAAACACTAAACAAGGTCAAGTAGTTAGTAGACCTGGAAGTCAAGGAAGCGGTACGCAAGGTGAAAGTAAAGGAGGCGGTAGACCCAAAAAAGCTCAATGGGATGATAGAGCTAGAGGCAAAAGTGTTGGTAGATCTGGAGGTCAAAGTAGTGGTGAAACTAGAGGTCAACGAAGTGGTAGACCAAAAAGTCAAGTGGGTGGTAGACCTAGAAATCAGGAAGGTAGAGTTGGTGGTGATGGTGGTGGTGGTGGTCGAGATGGCGGTGGTGATGGGAGCGAAGCTAGCGGTGGAGGTGGTGACTGGGGTGTTGTTGTTGGTGATAAAGGTATACAAAACAGTAAACCAGAAAAAGTTCAAGGAGGTGATATACCTGAAGGCCAAGGAGGTGGTAGACTTGGAGGTCAAGGAGAAGGTAAACCTGAAGGTCAAGTAGGTGATAAACCTGGAGGCCGAATAGATGGTATACGTGTGGGTCAAGGAGGTGGTAAACCTGGAGGTCAAGAGGGTGGTAGACCTGGAGGTCAAGAAGGTGGTATAAATAGGGGTCAAGGAGTCGGTAAACCTGGGAGGAAAGAAGGTGGTAAACCTGAGAGCCAAGGTGTAATACCTGGAGGCCAAGGAGGTGTTAGACATGGGGGTCAAGAAGGTGGTAAATCTGGAGGTCAAGGAGGTGATATACCCGGAGGCCAAAGAGCTGGTATACGTGGGGGTCAAGGAGGTGGTAAACTTGGAAGTCAAAAAGTTGATAAACTTGGAGACCAAAGAGGTGGTATACCCGGGGGTCAAGAAGTTGGTAAACCTAGTAGAAAAGGAGGTGATAAACCTAGGGGTCAAGGAGGCGGTAAACCTGGAGATCAAGATGGCGGTAGACCTGGAGGTCAAGAAGGTGGTAAATCTGGAGGTCAAGGAGGTGGTATACGTGGGGGAAAAGGAGGTAAACCTGGAGGCAAAAGAGGTGGTAAACCTGGGAGTCAAGGTGTTATACCTGTAGGCCAAGGAGATGGTAGACGTGTAGACCAAGGAGGTGGTAGACCTGGAGGTCAAGAAGGAGATAAATCTGGAGACCAAAGAAGTGGTATACCTGCAGGCCAAGGAGGTGGTAAAACTGGAGGTCAAGTGGGTGGTAGACCTGGGGGTCAAGAAGGTAGTAGTGGTAGACCAGGTGGTCAGGGAAGTGGAGGCAGTAAAGGTCAGACATTGATATACATTAACTGTGGGTTTAATTAAATCCCGCCTCCGCTTTACCTTAAAAATTAGGTTTATTTAAATATTGTTCAGCAGTATGGCAATTACGCTTAGTTACAATCTAGGACCTTGACCATTGGATCCTGCCCCTTCAAAATTCAGATAAATATAAATAGGAATTATCGGAGAACAACAAAAATCTACGCTAATTAACTTAACGTTATTCTCTAATAATACATTTTGTAGTTGTATAACTTCTACAGTAATTTGTGCTTTCAATAATAGCTTGAAGTACACGTATTTTACATAACAATTTCAATTATTATATTGCAGGAAGATATTGCAATGCAGGTTGGAAAATTAAAAGTCGTGGTGGTCTTGACAGTAATGGTTGGACAATGGTATCGCCAGATCAAAAGTTTTCTTGTAGTGGTCAAGTTGCAAGTTGGTCATATCAAGGCAAAACAACAGCACCATTTAGAGCTATTATATTTAGGCAGATAGAAGGTTCAAACACACAATTTAAGGTCGTGGGTATCAATGACATACCAGCTGGTGTGGCTAACGCAGAAGTTACTTATATCATACCTGAAAGTGAACGAATTACAGTAGAATTGGGCGATGTGATTGGATGGTCATTCAGACAAGGGGTGTTGACATTCAACGAAGGAGGAGATTTTCATGTCAGATGGGTTGTTGATAATTTACATAATAATTTGGTACATGATCAAATACTTGATATAAACAGTGGTGTGGGGAAACGTGAATACTCAATTGAGGCTAAAGTTCTAACGTTCGAAGTAATTCCACCAGAAAAGGTTAGTCCCAATGAAGGTGAGAGTAGACCAAATAGACCAAGAGGAGGCAAAGAAGGAGAAGAAGGTAAACAATAAATACAATACAATTACTACGTTGTATAATCAACTATTGTACATGGATGGCTCTAAGAAACCTTAATCAGGAATGCATTTAAAAATACCCACCTAGTTTGAGTCCCACGCCTTTAGCAATTGATTTACGAAATTGAGGCATGTCTCTACCCTCCCTCTCCTCCCCTCCCCCTCTCTTTCCTTCCCTCCCTCTCCCTCTCCTCCATCCCTCCCTCCCTCCCTCTCTTCCCTCCCTCCCTCTCCTCCCTCCCTCCCTCTCCTCCCTCCATCCCTCTCCTCACATCCCCTCTCTCTTCTCCCATCCATTTCTCTTCCAAGCGTGAAGAATAACACTCTTACAGAACTAACACATTATATTAGCCTACATCATAGGTCAATATACCATAATTACTGTTAACGCAATAAATATAGCAATGCCCCGTCCTGATCCTAGTCAGAGTGACTGTACTAATTTTCACATTGTAAGAAATCTCCAGCTCTTGCTTTTTTAAAACTTCAAGTGTGATGGTTAATAATTGAAAAATTGCTTTGAATCTAAATGTTACAACAAAAAACAAAAAAGCGTACAGCATACGCATGCTTATTCAACGTACGAAGTACATATAACTCAACATAATTAATTAAGAAGATGCCATGAGAGGGCGCGAAAAAAATTTAAAGATTTTTTTTTCTGATGTGGGTTCGTCCTACTTTTATTTCCATGTACATGTTCCTCATCTCTTTAAATATATTTTTTTCTCTAAACACATTTTTCATTTCTATACACTATACACAATATTATTAACAATGTTTGTTTTTATCATCTGGGCAGATTTCTATAAAACAATTTTAACTGATGGTCTTAACTCCCCGATGAAAGCAGGGTTTATCAGATAGATGTATTATAACAAATTTAAACACAATTTGGTCTTTTATTACATTTGTATGATTACAAGTATCTTTTCAATCACCTTAGAAAAAATTCCTTTGTAATTAGGGTCAAATGTCAATATTGACCAATCACAGAACATACCTATAAAACCAAATAAAAACTGACATTTAACAAAAATGTGATTTCATCCTGTTAATCAAGCACATACATCATGTCATCAGTTGACATAAGTTAAATTTCATCAGTTGACATAAGGTCAAAGGTCATCATTTTAATATGTAAAGTAAAGTTTGTTAAAATACTTTAATTAATCAAATCAGACTTAAAATGTTACGCTGACCTTAAATAAAATAAATATATTATGCCTATTTGTCTAAAACTGAGAATACCTAATATGTACTAGCTAGTCTGTATCTGGTAAACATACATTTACAGTAAACATAATCATTCCAAGCATTGCTTTTTAGTCAGAGTTCTCCTTACATATACTGCTAACTTTGAACAGTATTAAATGTAACCTTGGAAAAAATGGACCTTATTACAAAATTTGTACTACAGTATGCACAGGAAAATTTTTTTATGAAGAAAAACTATCCGTGACTAGCAACCATATCGAAGCTCACGATATGGACTTGATGAACATTGTAGTCTGTCTGCGTAGAGAGTTGTGGGTTCCAGTTTTTATTAGCCAATGAATCTGAGTAAATGTGTTTTCAACTAGGAAAACAGGCAATATTTATTTAATATTTTCAAAAAGGGAAACATTTGAAACATACATTATTAATACCTTGTTGTAATTGGTCAATTTTTGCCCCTTTTATCTCGAAAACGCTTTCTATCCTGATCGATTACATTCCATATTCGTAAACTACGAAAAAGTCTGGTCTAAAAAAGTTGGAAGGCAATTTGTCCCCTTTCAAGTGGTGATTCCCGCCTCCTGCCACCGGACCCATTATTTTTTTCCTATGAGGTTAAGGAAATAATGAATAATGCATTACCTTAATTATTTTCTATTATAAAGAATTGCAAGATTGGTGATCTACTTCCTAAATTTACTAAACCTAACCCTCTAAATAATCTCTCTCAACTAATAAAAAAACATGTTCTTGCTAGACCTCTAACCGAGGGCTCCATTAATAGGTTAAAGCCTTTACCACTAGACCAAAGATTTCGGTTGGCAAACACAAATTGTTTAATCTCTCTACATGCTTATATAGCGCCCTCTATAATGTTCCATATTATGTCATTAATTATTATAATGAATTATTCATGATATCTGCCTTAATCTCATAGGAAAAATAATAATGCCCACTGGACTATATAAAACAGTCTTAGCTATGACCGCGCAGAGCCATATATATAAAGAGTTACGACTTAAAGATATGCAGATCAAATTGTGTACAAATTGTCTCCACTAATGCATGTAAAGTATAAGAGCAACAAAATAGTTTTTCTTATATTTTTTAAAATGTAATTGCATATTTGACGGTGAAATATGTGCACAGCGGCAAATAATATTGGTGAAAACCGGTTAAACAGCTCGAGTACAGCATCATAATGTTGAGGACAGGCCGATTTTCTTTAAAAAAATACTATTTTGATAAATTTAATATACGTTATACAAATGTATTAATTTCCGATGAATGGAAAATTCCAATATAACTATTTGGTTTAACACAAGTACCAGCTGTAGGTAAATGTATTGGCCCTTGGGGATTAACCTAAAACCTATATAGATATAGTACAGTATTGCAATACTTGGACATAACTGTAAATACGTATTAACCATTTTTGGTCGCCATTTGAATCGTAATTTTTTTACTGTGAGTGTGGATACTGTTAGATAGATATATAAACACATGTACAAATAAACGTTTTACTGTGAGTGTGAGTAGGCCCTACTGTTAGATATATAAACGCACAATATACAAATAAACTTTATTACTGACAGTTGCTTCTCAACGTTTGTATTACTTAATAATTTAAAAATGTATAAACGTTGTAGTGGTGTATCGTTATATGTACTATGCTATTTCAATCGACTATGACATTGAAAGTTTTAACAAAGTATTAAATCGCAAATGTTTTACTGTATCAAGTGGTATATTATTTATAGGCCTATAAACATGAAAACAATATTTCGTTACTGAGTAGATAAAAAATATATTTAAAAATTGTTCTTCTTTGTACCCATCCTCTTCTCTATCCCTCGACCCTAATGTTACATACAAAACACAAATTGGACTCTTTTGTGACAAGTTTCTCTTTCGGAAGTAATTCACAGGGTGCACATTTTAGTTGACTACATACATTATCGTGTCTATTTATTCGTTTATGTAAACGACAATGTATTATAGTCCTGCGGTACGTACATTTGAAATCGACAGTTTTTTTTACGCTGAAATTACTGTGTATTCGAGAACCATCTGTGGGCACGAAAATAAAAGACACTAAACAAAAAATTGATGATACGTGCAAACACTAACGAAAGTATAAAATACCAAACTATATTATGTTGGGTGTTTTTCGTGGTGTAATCATTATTTGATACATATAGATAAAATAAAAAGTGGACATGAATCGAATGAAAAACACACTGCTGCGGAAGTTGTTTTCATGTTCAACAATGTATCAAACCATTTGGAATCGTTTTGTTTGTGTGTTTTTTTAAATTTATATTATATTTATTTTAATGGTTTTAATATTTTTCAATTTTGTTTGTTTGTGAGATTTGTTACCTATTTGCTACTTTTGTAATTCAAAACATTTTAATGATAAAATATAAATAAGTTTTAAGTTCTAGAATTAAGATGTAAATTGGAATATAAAATGGACTTCAAAATCAACACTCACTACTCGAATTAGATGATGCGCTCGAACAAAACTTTTATATCTGATATTTTTTGTTTTTTTGTTTCAGTACCAAGTATCTTTTTTGCTACTTTTGTAATTACATTGTGGTTTAGATTTTTTGCTTTAAGCGGAGATATTTATTATTTACACATATCGCGGATTCGAACTCGAACCTACTAAGTACTAATTTCAATGGCCACGTCGTTTTACTCACTGATGAGCCAAACCGTGATTTACAAAATATATTCTGTTCCAAGGATAGTATCAGTCGATACGGTTGGGCGGCTGCCGAGACTAAACACCGTTTTAATTTGGTGGCTCGGCATGGTGTTTGTAGATCAGGCCACGTAACGTAACAACTCGCAAAACATGGTCAAATTACTGCTATGTTTGGCATTTTTTAGTGTTTATCCTTAAAATTTATGGAAGTGGCATAGTCTATCGTGTGTCTATCTCAATAAACATCAGTGTGCCAAATGTGAGCACGTACCGTTCAGTGGTTTTGGAGGAGATGCGTAAAATACGCAAAAAATTTAGCAGCAATAATATAGATAATAATGATGATGATGAAAATGGTAATTATGAAGATGATGATATTAACAATAACAATAATAATACATTTTGCATTGATATTTCATTTATTCCTTAATTTAGAATTAAGAGCAACTCTCATAGTAGCTAAACAGAGTTCTACACATAGTTCTGGTGCAGTTGCTGGTAGAGCCATCGATGGAAACACAGATGGAGATTTTGTGGAAAAGACGTGTAGCCACACCGGTAGTGTTATAACAATCACTTTTGTTTTATATCATAATATATTTATAGGAAATAATATGATAGTGATGATGCGCATACTGATGCTGATGATGGTGAAGGTGATGGTGATGCTGATGATGGTGTTGCTGATGCTGGTGATGATGATTCTGATCCTGAGAATTATGATGATGCTGATGCTGATGATAGTGATGGTTAAAAGCAATGCACAGGATTTAATCTATGAAATAAGAAAAGGAATAAAGTGGACTCCAAAAAGCATAGGATTGACATACATTGCACCAAGCTCCTGCTCATGAATTTGATAAACGGAATGCAGTCAATATTGGACCATTTTGGACAAACTACACTGTTATTGTCGTTGACCATGCACTTTATTGTAAATTATTGATCTAAGATTAAATCTAATCTAAGATTGGCTTATATAAGAGAATAAAAAAGAGCATTAGGAATATGTATAATAGCATATGTAGAGTACAGTATAAGAGCATAATGAAAGAGATTGTCGGCGTTCCATAGGTGATGCTGCTGGTGCTACTGCTGATGATGATTCTGGTGATAATGATAATGTGTTGAGAATAATATGTATTGTCTTATCTTAATAATGCATAGTTTATATTCAACAATTGCATCTTTTCTCAGCTGATGTATCAAACAATCCGTGGTGGTATGTTGATTTAGGATCACGGCAGACTATCTCAAAGATTGATATATATAATAGACAAGACTGCTGTGGTAGGTTTAAAAAACTAAAAATATAATAAAAATCAATTGTATGGTTATATAAGTTAAGTATGCCGAACATCCAAGAATAGGTATTTCCTGTACATTTATGTGTCTCTTCTCAAACTAGGTAATAGACTGGTAGGTGCTGAGATTCGTGTCGGTAATAACAAAGTATCACCTTTTACTGGAAATGCACAATGTGGAGCTACTATTACAACATCTATGATTGGTTCAAATCCAATTGAAATTATATGTAACCAACCAATCACAGGGCAGTACGTTAGTGTTTATCTTCCTGGAAAGAAACCTCTTACTCTTTGTGAAGTACAGATTTATGCAGGTATCAGCCAATAAATTGCTGGAACTCTTTGTCCACAAATATACTACTTAGGAAAAGATACACAGTGTGTCAACAGTATAAATATGTGTTGCAAATAATAATTATAAGTGGAAAATAAAAATGATGATGATATCGAAAAAAACCATTATTTATATATTAATGCTGACATTTTGATTTAGCTTTTCGCTTTTTTTTGTATCTCTATTGAGATCCAGCCACTAATAACCACAGCATTGTCATTTTTTCAGTAATTTGCCCATCATCAGGTGAAGATAAAAAACAAAGGATAACATAATTATATAAGTCACAAAATTACATAATAAAACAAATCAGCCCATCAAAGATGTTAACAAACAAAAGGCATAGTTTTGGGGTTCAAAGCAGAAATGGTTGCTTATAAAGCAGGAAATTTCAAACAAAGAAAAAAACTTCAAGTGTGAATAATTGTTAATATGTGAATGTCTCTGGCAAAATTAATGTTTAAAAGCTTGGCACTCTTGCACCTACCTGCACAAATGTATAATTTAGATCTATAATGTTTTGATAGCTGATCTGTGTTGTGTCATTCTCATACGGAGAGTTTTTTTTTTTGTTTCCCCGACGTACTGTTTGCCACAAATATTACTGTATATGAGATAAATGACGTTTTTGGTTAGACAATTAATTGATTGTCTAATCCGAAAAATGCGGCCAGTTTGGTTACTCTTAAATTTTTTAGTAGAATCAACTAAGGAACAAGTTTTGCAAGATTTGCCGCAAAGGTGACTGCCCAAATTTTGGCTGTCATGAGAGTTAATTTCACTCTTAAATTTGGATCTGACTAACATATCACGAAGGTTGGGAGGTCTACAAAATACAATAATGGGTGGTTCCGGAAAAACAGTCCTGAGACGTTCTGTGGACTGAATTAATAGTGAGAAGAAAAGATTCCAAATCATCTTCACCATGGGTCCAGATCATCGTCAATGTATCTAAACCAAACAAGATGTTTATTAGGTTGGAGGGACAGAAAATTGGCCTCAAATTGTCCAATAAATAAATTTGCAAAAGATGGCGCCATTTTTGTGCCCATCACTGTGCCATGCATTTAAAGGTAATGGTCATTTCCAAAAATAAAATTGTTGTTGGTTAAAATCAACAAGACCAGTTCTGGTAAATGAGCTTTAGTAGGCGTTTTGCCTGAAATTCGTTTGTAATTTAAAATACATGCGTCGGCTCCTTCTTCGTGAGGGATATTAGTATACAACGATGAAACATCTAATGTAGCCAGAACAGAATTATTGGGTAAATTTTGAATTTGGTTAATTTTGCGGATAAAGTCCGTGGAGTCCTGAATGTATGAAGGGAGATCAGTCACATAATAATGGTCTAAGTAAATCATCCACATATTCAGAAATTTTCTCTGTAGCAGTGCCATTGCCCGAAATAATGGGTCTACCAGGATTACCTGCTTTGTGGATTTTAGGTAGGAAATATAATCTGCCTGGAACTGGATTAACCTGTTCCAAATGAGGTCCAATCTTAGGATCGATGGAGTGTTTTTTGACCATCACAGAAACAGATTTGGCCACCTTATTCGCAATTTCCGGGGTGGGATCCGTTGTAAGTTTACGATAATGAAGAGGATTGTTTAGCTGTCTTAAGGACTCCTCTTTATAAATTTGATGTCCATAGCAACAGTGACAGAACCTATCAGCGGGTTTAATGATGATATTATTACGCTGACGCAATTTGGCAATTGCCTGCCTCTCTTGTTTTGAGAGATTGTCACGTTTATCTGGACTCGGGACGTAGTTTTGTACATCGACCTCAATAGCCTAAATAAATGTTTCTAAAGCTGGACAACGATTTTAGGTGGATACCAGGAACTTTTTGGTTTAAATTTGCTAACGTTGCCTTCGTTTTTCGTGGTGCTGCTCTCTGAATCAGCAAAATATTCACGTAATCGGCAGAATTTAAGTCCTCGGGAAAGAAGTTTTTTCTCTCCTTCAGAAAGTCGACAATTAATTTCAACAACTGAATCAGAGGTGTTGCTCCGATTCTTTTTATAAGTCCGAACGAACCTTTTGTAGGGTTTTCTAAAAGCCCTGAAATCATCCGAAGTTAGAGTCATTTGTGTTGAAATGACCAAGTCTGCAGGTTAGACCAAATGTGTGATGTCCCCTTCGGGCCATTACCGTTGATTGCTTACGGCAATCATTGGCGATAATCCTAAGTTTGTTTTGAAACTCGGATGCAGGAAGTTCTCTTTTCAACTTCTTAGTTCTAGAGTGAATAAATAAAAAATACGGTCCTTAAGGCGAAAAAAAAGAACAACGATTTTCTCCCTATGGGTAATATATATATATAAATCCAAAGGCAAATTACTGAAAAAATGACAATGCTGTTACAGTATCAGTGGCTGGATCTCAATGGAGATACAAAAAAAAGCGAAAAGCTAAATCAAAACGATAAAGTAAAACAGCCAGAAAAGTTAGCAGAGCTTTCGGGCAACAAAATCTATTATCTATATAAATATATCAATTTTCTGTTGAGCTTTTGCCTGTAGAAATTCTGTAATAAAAACTTTCTCTGTAGCCGGTATATAATTCTTATATAATATACTTTCCTTCAGATTTATTATCAAGATTATAAACATTTTATTTAATATTGTTTACATTGTTTTATACAGGTAATGGAAAAGGAACGAGAATAGAAGGTAGACCATCTAGAACAGGTAAAATATTATAAATTGTTATACCATTTTATTATGTATGCAAATTGCGAACAGAATCTAAACTCAAATAATAATAATAATAATATCGGTTTCCATTTTACATAATCTTATCAGTATATTATTGGAAATTTTCTGATCAGAATGTTTTAATATTGTTTACATTGTTGTATACAGGTAATCGAAAAGGAACGAGAATAGAAGGTAGACCATCTAGAACAGGTAAAATATTATAAATTGTTATACCCTTTTATTATGTATACAAATTGCGAACAGAGTCTAAACTCAAATAATAATAATAATAATAATAATAATAATAATATCGGTTTCAATTTTACATAATCTTATCATTATATTATTTGAAATTTTCTGATCAGAATGTTTTAAAAAATCAAATGCTGCAGACTATCGGGGGTCAATAAGTGTAACAGAAACCGGAAAGATGTGTCAGCGATGGACCTCACAAACACCACAGATGCATACAAGAACACCAGAAAAATACCCAAAATCTGGGTTAGGTGATCACAACTTCTGCCGAAACCCGGATAACTACAAAACAGCCTGGTGTTATACAACAGATAAGGATAAAAGATTTGAAGCATGTAACATTGGCAGCCCTGGAGAAAATTGTGGTAAATACGCTCTATAAACTGATAAACTATTTGTCAATATACATAATTACAGTATAAACTACGATATTAACACGGTATTGGCTAAACAATTCAATGAACAAGGCAAACAATTAACCACCTAGTAACTTACTTAATAAATTAATTCATATAGAAGATATCTGTATGTCAAAAAAAAGAAGCGGAACATGCTTGGAGTAATAGTCTATTGTCGTATTTTTTTTAATTACGTATATGCTTGATTTCTTTTTCCTATTTTAGGTGGGGAAGGATGGACAGGAGAAATTACACCTATTCGTAAAGGTAAAGCACTCTACAATAATGGAAATATTGTATAACAACGTACAGAAAACATAAGTCTACTGGTATTTAAAACAACAACATAGGCCTAAGCGGCATTTTTCAAAATTCAAAACAATAAAGTATATTTTTTTCGAAATAACTTGTCTAGAATGCTTTTTTAAATGGCAGATAAAATAAAATGAAACAAACAGAGGAAATGAAGTAATATTTTGAAATTTAAAAAAAAAGTTGAAGCAAGGCAAATTTCATAAAAGTTTAGGTTTAATTACTCAAGAAATAATTACAATACTTTAAAGTTAAATATTAAAAATCACGAGGGCCCTAAACTTGTATATCCGTATTAAAGGTTTTCTCGTACAGATATAATTAATCCTAAAGTATTTTGTAATTTAAGTGACACATTTTGTAGAAGCTAAACAGAGTTCTACACATAGTTCTGGAGCTGTTGCTGGTAGAGCCATCGATGGAAAAACCAATGGAAACTTTGGAAAAAAGACGTGTACCCACACAAGTAAGTGCTATATAACATAGACATTTACCTATTTTTACAATATTATTCAAGAGCATTTAGGTAGAAAAGAAGAAAATAATATCACAAAAAAGACATACAGTAAAACAATGTTCATTCATTTCAAAATATAATATTTCACTAGAATATTCAATTTACATTTTAAAATCCTGACATGAATAAATTGTAAACTGTCCAAAGAGAAGTAATTTCTCATACCAGTCATTAAAAATAATTTATTCAATTTTTTCAAAGAGACTGGATCTGGCAATCATTGGTGGTATGTTGATTTAGGATCACCCATACCTATTTCAAAGATTGTGATATATAACAGAAAAGACTGTTGTGGTAAGAACCAATTTAAAACATATTTATCAAATAATAAAATTTAACATGAAGATATAGCAGCTTTACTACCTTAGTTAGTAAAGTCAAGATTCTTTTAAACATGTACCCAATATGTCCATATTGTTTAACTTTATTTTAACTAGGCAATAGGCTGGTAGGTGCTGAAGTTCGTGTCGGGAACAACAACGTTTCACCGTTTGTTGGAAATGCACAATGTGGTCTTACTCTAACATCATCTATAATTAGTACAAATCCTATCGAAATTAAATGTACTCAACCAATCACAGGACAGTACGTCAGTGTATATCTTCCTGGAAAGAAACCTCTAACTCTTTGTGAAGTAGAACTATATACAGGTAGGAACATATTACTACAGTCTAAATCTAGTAAAGTGTGTATACAAACAATATTTATTAATTTTTAGTCGTGTCAGTCAAATTATTTTTGTAATGTATTTTCTAATTTGTTTAAATTCAAAGTTCATATTTCTTTTTATATAGATGGAGAAATAATGACAGGAGAAATTACACCATCTAGTAAAGGTAAAACACATATTCAGAAATATAGCAATTCACAAAGGAAAACAACTGAAGTTGTAAAACATACGTTACTGGGATGTTCAAACACATGTTAAATGTAAAATGCCTATTTTTAAAAGAATCGATATTGAAGTTAATCTATTAATTAATACATTAATTTTACAGCTGGATATTGCAGTGCCGGTTGGCAAATTAAAACTCGTGGTGGTCCTGACAGTAATGGTTGGACAATGGTATCGCCAGATCAAAAGTTTTCTTGTAGGGGTCAAGTTACAAGTTGGTCATATCAAGGCAAAACATCAGCACCATTTAGAGCTATTGTATTTAGGAAGATAGATGGTTCAAACACACAATTTAAGGTCGTGGGTATCAATGACATACCAGCTGGTGCCGTTAACGCAGAAGTTACATATATAGTACCTGAAAGTGAACGAATTGCAGTAGAATTGGGCGATGTGATTGGATGGTCATTTGATCAAGGCGTGTTAACATTCAATGAAGGAGGAGATTCTTTGGTCAGATGGGCTGGTGGTAATTTGCATGCTAAATTGGTTAATGATCAAGTACTTGATATAAAAAATGGTGTAGGAAAACGTGAATATTCGATTGAGGCTCAAGTTGGAAATGTTGGAAGAAGTGGACAAGGGGGTAATCGGGTTAATTTGTCTTACAGTACTAAGTTGTATACAATATCCACAACAAATATTTAGCACTATCATGATGTTGTTTTATTAGGTAACACTTATCAATGTATACCATTGGTAATTTAATGTTTGTCTCTTTCTCTTTAATTATTTTTAACAGCAGAATACAACTGTTTGTAATTTTCAATTTTAGTGGACGAGAGAGTTACACATTTTGTAGAAGCTAAACAGAGTTCTACACATAGTTCTGGAGCTGTTGCTGGTAGAGCCATCGATGGAAAAACCGATGGAAACTTTGGAAAAAAGACGTGTACCCACACCAGTAAGTACAATACTTAATACACATTTTCCATCAAAAAACTTTATATTTTGTTCAATATTTATGTATTTATTATATAAATCTTAGAGAAGTCTTTTAAGATCATTGGATGTAGACTGATTTTAAAATAGTAATTAACTAAACATGGCAATTATTATATTTAAAAAAAATTGACATGCCGTACCTACATAATTTTAAATAGTTCTCAATTTCACATTTTTTAAACCACGTGCAAACTATTTAGACATTTTCAAATAGAAATAATTTTTCATGGCCGTCAGTAACAATTATTTATTCATTTTTTCCAAAGAGACTGGATCTGAAAATCCTTGGTGGTATGTTGATTTAGGATCACCCATACCTATTTCAAAGATGTTGATATATAACAGAAAAGACTGCTGTGGTAAGAACCAATTTAATACATATTTAGCAAATAAAAAAATTTAATGTGAAGATACAGCTTTACTACCTTAGTTAGTAAAGTCACAATTGTACCCAATATGTCCATATTGTTTAACTTTATTGTAACTAGGTAATAGGCTGGTAGGTGCTGAAGTTCGTGTCGGGAACAACAACGTTTCACCGTTTGTTGGAAATGCACAATGTGGTCTTACTCTAACATCATCTATGATTAGTACAAATCCTATCGAAATTAAATGTACTCAACCAATCACAGGACAGTACGTCAGTGTATATCTTCCTGGAAAGAAACCTCTCACTCTTTGTGAAGTAGAACTATATACAGGTAGGAACATAGCAAAAAATATAGACTAAATTTAGTAAAGTATGTATACAAATAGCAAGGCCATATACCTGGCTGCAGTCGCGTGCTCAAGTTAGTGTTTACCGACCGACCTACCAACCGACCGACATAGTGAGTTGTTATAGAGTCACCTTGCACGCGACTAATAATCATTACTTGTTAGTGCTGTCCAATTGTTGCTGTAATGTATTTTCTATTTTGTTTTGATTCAAAGTTCATATTTCTTTTTATATAGGTGGAGAAATAATGACAGGAGAAATTAAACCTTCTAGTAAAGGTAAGACACACATTCAGAAATATAGCAATTCACAAAGAAAAACAACTGAAGTGGAAATAACAGAAGTTACTAGGATGTTGAAACATATGTTAAATACGTCGATGAAATACCTATTTTTAAGAGAATTGATATTAAAATTAATCTTTTAATTAATACATTAATTTTACAGCTGGATATTGCAGTGCCGGTTGGCAAATTAAACATCGTGGTGGTCCTGACAGTAATGGTTGGACAATGGTATCACCAGATCAAAAGTTTTCTTGTAGTGGTCAAGTTACAAGTTGGTCATATCAAGGCAAAAAATCAGCACCATTTAGAGCTATTGTATTTAGGAAGATAGATGGTTCAAACACACAATTTAAGGTCGTGGGTATCAATGACATACCAGCTGGTGCCGTTAACGCAGAAGTTACATATATAGTACCTGAAAGTGAACGAATTGCAGTAGAATTGGGCGATGTGATTGGATGGTCATTTGATCAAGGCGTGTTAACATTCAATGGAGGAGGAGATTCTTTGGTCAGATGGGCTGGTGGTAATTTGCATGCTAAATTGGTTAATGATCAAGTACTTGATATAAAGAATGGTGTAGGAAAACGTGAATATTCCATTGAGGCTCAAGTTGGAAAGGTTGGAAGAAGTGGACAAGGGGGTAATCGGGTTAATTTGTCTTACAGTACTAAGTTGTATACAATATACACAACAAATATTTAGCACTATCATTATGTTGTTTTATTAGGTAACACCTATCAATGTATACCATTGATAATTGAATGTTTGTCTCTTTCCCTTTAATTATTTTTAACAGTAGAATACAACTGTTTGTAATTTTTAATTTTAGTGGACGTGAGAGTTACACATTTTGTAGAAGCTAAACAGAGTTCTACACATAGTTCTGGAGCTGTTGCTGGTAGAGCCATCGATGGAAAAACCGATGGAAACTTTGGAAAAAAGACGTGTACCCACACCAGTAAGTACAATACTTAATATACATTTTCCATCAAAAAACTTATATTTTCTTCAATATTGATGTATTTATTATATAAATCTTAGAGAAGTCTTTTAAGATCATTGGATGTAGACTGATTTTAAAATAGTAATTAACTAAACAATGCAATTATTTTATTATATAAAATTGACATGCCGTACCTACATAATTTAAAATAGTTCTCAATTTCACATTTTTTAACCACGTGCAAACTATTTAGACATTTTCAAATAGAAATAATTTTTCATGGCCGTCAGTAACAATTATTTATTCATTTTTTCCAAAGAGACTGGATCTGACAATCCTTGGTGGTATGTTGATTTAGGATCACCCATACCTATTTCAAAGATTTTGATATATAACAGAAAAGACTGCTGTGGTAAGAACCAATTTAATACATATTTAGCAAATAAAAACATTTAATGTGAAGATACAGCTTTACTACCTTAGTTATTAAAGTCAAAATTGTACCCAATATGTCCATATTGTTTAACTTTATTGTAACTAGGTAATAGGCTGGTAGGTGCTGAAGTTCGTGTCGGGAACAACAACGTTTCACCGTTTGTTGAAAATGCACAATGTGGTCTTACTCTAACATCATCTATGATTAGTACAAATCCTATCGAAATTAAATGTACTCAACCAATCACAGGACAGTACGTCAGTGTATATCTTCCTGGAAAGAAACCTCTCACTCTTTGTGAAGTAGAACTATATACAGGTAGGAACATAGCAAAAAATATAGACTAAATTTAGTAAAGTATGTATACAAATAGCAAGGCCATATACATGGCTGCAGTCGCGTGCTCAAGTTAGTGTTTACCGACCGACCGACCAACCGACCGACATAGTGAGTTGTTATAGAGTGGCCTTGCACGCGACTAATAATCATTACTTGTTAGTGCTGTCCAATTGTTGCTGTAATGTATTTTCTATTTTGTTTTGATTCAAAGTTCATATTTCTTTTTATATAGGTGGAGAAATAATGACAGGAGAAATTAAACCTTCTAGTAAAGGTAAGACACACATTCAGAAATATAGCAATTCACAAAGGAAAACAACTTAAGTGGAAATAACAGAAGTTACTAGGATGTTGAAACATATGTTAAATGCGTCGATGAAATACCTATTTTTAAGAGAATTGATATTAAAATTAATCTTTTAATTAATGCATTAATTTTACAGCTGGATATTGCAGTGCCGGTTGGCAAATTAAACATCGTGGTGGTCCTGACAGTAATGGTTGGACAATGGTATCGCCAGATCAAAAGTTTTCTTGTAGTGGTCAAGTTACAAGTTGGTCATATCAAGGCAAAAAATCAGCACCATTTAGAGCTATTGTATTTAGGAAGATAGATGGTTCAAACACACAATTTAAGGTCGTGGGTATCAATGACATACCAGCTGGTGCCGTTAACGCAGAAGTTACATATATAGTACCTGAAAGTGAACGAATTGCAGTAGAATTGGGCGATGTGATTGGATGGTCATTTGATCAAGGCGTGTTAACATTCAATGGAGGAGGAGATTCTTTGGTCAGATGGGCTGGTGGTAATTTGCATGCTAAATTGGTTAATGATCAAGTACTTGATATAAAGAATGGTGTAGGAAAACGTGAATATTCCATTGAGGCTCAAGTTGGAAAGGTTGGAAGAAGTGGACAAGGGGGTAATCGGGTTAATTTGTCTTACAGTACTAAGTTGTATACAATATCCACAACAAATATTTAGCACTATCATTATGTTGTTTTATTAGGTAACACCTATCAATGTATACCATTGATAATTGAATGTTTGTCTCTTTCTCTTTTATTATTTTGAACAGTAGAATACAACTGTTTGTAATTTTTAATTTTAGTGGACGTGAGAGTTACACATTTTGTAGAAGCTAAACAGAGTTCTACACATAGTTCTGGAGCTGTTGCTGGTAGAGCCATCGATGGAAAAACCGATGGAAACTTTGGAAAAAAGACGTGTACCCACACCAGTAAGTACAATACTTAATACCCATTTTCCATCCAAAAACCTTATATTTTGTTCAATATTTTTGTGTTTATTATATAAATCTTAGAGAAGTCTGTTAAGATCATTAGATGTAGACTGATTTTAAAATAGTAATCAGTAATCATTTTATTTTTCACACACTCGGAAAATGCATGAATTATGAGGGAAAAGAAAAATTTTGTTTTTGTTTTTTTTTGCATTGTGTAGAGAAGGAGACTATATAAGTTAAAACAATAACTTTATGTCATAGCCACCTTTTACTGAGTTGAAAAAAATTTATTTTAAAGACAATCTAAATCATAATTCTTGAATAAAATTATAAGTAAAAATACCATGTACAAATTACAACATACATACAAAGTAAGTGAATAAAAAGATTGCAGAAACTTAAGTACTGTATTCAGAGACCAGAGATTTCTTTACGCAGTGTTAAAAGCTATTTAAAGTTATCGGAGCGTTTATTCCATATAATTGGACCATAATCAAGAATAGAACGACGTTTAATACTTGGTACATAGTTTTTAAAAGGAAATCTAGTATTATAATGGGGAGGTTCAGAAGCTCTGTTGAAAAGGTTAATAATGTGAGGAGGTAAAGTATTTTTAGACAGATTGGAAAGATAGCTTTTTAAAAGTTCAATTGGTAGGCCTCTTTTTCCATATTTAGACAGTTTGCGTGTACAAACTTCGTGGTCTATTGTATCGAACGCCTCAAGAAAGGCTCCGATTGTGAATTTTTTTTGCCTAGACCAGTAGAAATGTATGACACATATCAATAAGTGCAAGTTCAGTTGAAAGATGTTTCCTAAAACCATACTGACTCTGAAATAAATGGAATGTATGTAAAATAAATATGTAAAAACGATTGTAAATTATGCGCTCAAGGATTTTTGATAAGCAGGGAAGAAGAGAAATTGGGCGATAATTACTGAAATGATGCGGATTATTCTTTTTAAATATCGGTATAACTTTGGCTTTTTTAATGAATTATAACTTTATTAAAAACACCATCGGATCCTGGACTTTTTTTTTTCTTTTAAATTGGATATTAATTTAATACCTCTTCTTCAGTAACTGGATTTAAATAAATTGAAGCAATAATAGGAGGAGGTAAGAATGGTGGAGGTGTACTGTTAGTATTAATACAGTTTGCAAGTGAAGGACCGATGTTTACAAAATATTCATCAAAGTGAGTAGAAATAAGAATGAGTTCAGTAATTTTGTTTCCGTTGTGAAGCATATAAGAGGGTAATTCATTCATTTTACCAAGAACAGTATTAATTGTTTGCCACGTTTTATGGATGTCACTTTTTATGTTGTTACATTTATTTGTGTAGTAATTTTTTTTTGCAAGTTTAAGTAATCGTGTTAATGTATTACGGTATTTAATGTACCTTGTTTTATCAGATATTTTCGTAGTCCTAAGAAAGGTTTTATAGAGTTTGTTTCTAACATCTATCGACTTAAGTAGGCCATTTGAAATCCAAGGTTTACGTTCACATCTGAAATTTCTTTTATTACGAATTGTTTTAATATGGTTATTGTAGATAAAATTGAATTTAGTTTGGAAGACATAATAAGCTAGTGTTGGGTCGACGGTATTACACACATTATCACAGTTAACCAGAAGAAGCTCATCTTTCATTGAATTTATGGATCTGTTATTTATTCGTTAACTGTAGACATATTTGCAAAATTCATTGGAAAAGACTGCGGCTTAATAAAAAAAACCAGGAAAATGATCAGTAAAATCGGCATAAAAAATGCCTGGTAAAATTTTGTCATGGATATTATTACAAAAAATAGTGTCAACTAGAATTTAATTCGTCACTTTGACGAATTATAGGTGATCATTTTTATCATTTTAATGAAATTAAAACTTTTTAAACATGCATCATGTACGTTAACATACGATCGTTAAAAGTTGATGTACGCCATCCTATGACATGATGCATACGCTTATAGTGCTGAGTTGTGCCTATTATATATAGTATATACTGTATATCTATATACAGTGTAGCATAGGTGAAATTACGGGACACACATCATGTTCCAATTTTTTGGTATGATGGAATTATCAAAATAAACTCAAAGATGACAATTTTGAAAGATAATGAATTGAGCAAATAAATATAAGAATTGGAAGAAAATTTGGCACGTAGAAGCGCTGTACGCGCTCTTTGAAATTTGTATAACTTTTACGAAAAAGATGAAAATACTACTTTTTAACTTCAACTGGCCATATGTTAACGTCACAACATCCGATAGGCTTGATTTTTATATGAATTCATATCTACATTTCATCAGCTTTCATAATAAATTATAATCATCAAGGTAATCTTTAATTCTGAAGAGCTGTAAGATATTCAAATTTACGGTGAAGGTGAAATTACACGACCTATGTTAATCAATTTTTTATGCGTGATGACGTCATCAAAATAAAAGTGGTGGCAAGTCATAAGAAAGTCAATTAATTGAGCAATCACATACTGAAAATTGAGTGAAAACCGGGCACAAAGTAACAGAGATGCGTTCTATTCAATGTGAAAAAAATGACAAAAGAGAAAAATAATTAATTTTAAATTCAAGTGGCCATTTGATGACGTAAAAACAGTTTGTACGTAAAATGTGTACATGAATTCATATCTACAACTCAACGGCTTCCAGAAAAAGTTAAAATAATTGGGGGTCATCGTGCATTCTGAAGAATTATTTTCATTTTAAAAATGCCTCATTTTTCACCATTTTCAACACTTTGATGCAATTAATTTGCGCATTTTGTCATTTTGAACCTGCTCGTATAGCGTTATTTTATATCGGAACTGACTCAAATTTGGTGAATGTACTAAAGATGGTGAGTAGAATGCGTTTTGTAAAAAAAAATCGTTTTTTTTACGCTTTTTAAGTATCGCGCGCTCAAAATTTTTTTTTTGCGCAGTAATTTTTTGAAACACGCAAATGGCCTAATTCATGCTCTAAATTGATCAAAACTTAATTTTGAGGTTTTTTAATTTTTAAAGCGCGATTTCACGCGCATGACCCTACGTGTGTGTGCGTTTTTTTTTTGCTAATATTTTTACCTTTGACATGAAGTTTACGTTTAGTGAATTACATTAATATGTGATAATTAATTATGGAGATATGATTGATAATGTGATTTCACAAAATGGCGTATAAATTACGTCACGGTTGAGTGATCACGCTGAAAAGCTTATTAGACCTAAGTTAAAGTATTTGAAAGACATTGTGAACTTTTGGTAATCAATGACATTAAACTTTTTGAGATATCTGTTACACAAAATCTGTACAGAAAGTAATAAATAATAACAAAGATTTCATACAATAACAATAGGTGATCATTTTATTCTAAATGATCACCTAATTAGGTTTGCTGTTTTGGTTGTGCATTAATCTCAATAAAAATACATTCAGAATTATCTGAAATAAGAGAAGAAAGGTCATTACGCATGGTGTATTGAAATCTCTGGTCAATGTATAATGCAGCACCTCCTCCAGCCCTCTCGGTTTTAGATGAATGTAAGAGAGTGTAGCCAGGGTTGTAGAAAGAAAAAACGGTTTTCATTGTGTTGAAGAAAGTTTCAGTAAAGCATAAAGCTGAAAAATATGGTTAAGCAAGCTTAAATAATCCGTTATTTTGTTGAAATGCTTGACTAGACTTCTGGAATTATGATGAAAAACACTAAAGGAATGTGACTTTAAATCTAATTTGGAGTTAAAAACAATTAAAAAACCAGTTAAATTATCTCATAATGGCATATGTCATTTTTATCTGAAAATGCAGAATCGTTAGTAGAGTTGGTTGAACTTAGATGTAGATCAATACCAAAAGGGTTTAATACAAGCGAGTTTAGCATTTCAAAACCAACATCATGATCAAAAATAAATACTTAAGTACATAAAGAAATTCGTCATCATCTTCAGGATGATTAAGAGGAAAAATAAAACCAGTACAGTTTGAGCATAACCAGCTACTAGAGTTTGATTCACATGCAATACAAATCATAGAGTAGTTTAGCATGAACAGGTGTGTAATACGCTGTAAAGTGTAAGATAAGCCTAATTGAAAATGTAATTAAAATACCTGGTAATAATAAATAATGAAAAAAAAAACAATAAAAGACCGACCTTAAACTACAAGCATATATCATATAAAACATTTAAATAAATAGACCGTTGCGAGAGGTAATACAAACAAGCAGATACGTCAAAAAGAAAAGAAAGGTATGCTAGAATGTGCAGCAGTTGCATGACTGAAAAAACTGAAGTAATTAACTAAACAATGCAATTATTATATTATATACCTACATAATTTAAAATAGTTCTCAATATCACATTTTTTAACCACGTGCAAACTATTTAGAAATTTCCTAATAAAAGTAATTTGTCATGGCCGTCAGTAACAATTATTTATTTATTCAAAAATTACATTACAACATTGACATATACACCTTTTCAATCCAAAAACATTATTTGACACCTTATTTTTGTATTTACTAACTAATGTTACAATAGTAATCAACTATCAATGCAATTATATTTTATCTTAAAGCAGGTTGTGTGAAAATGGGCACTGTAACTCCACATACTACACAATTTGCCCAGTATAATATGAATATTTGGTAGTTATAGCATTGTAGTTATATGACATGTGATGCCCGTATCATAAGAGTGAGTGGCCAAGCGACAGTGGAACCGTAATTACCTAGCCATAACATCGGCAGGGGTTCGAGGCTCACTCGCTCCATGGTTCTGGTGGTAGAACGAGTCTTCTCGGATAAGGACTATAAATCGTAGGTCCAGTGTACACATAGCTCATGTGCACTTTAAAAAACCTAGTATATCTTTCGAGACGAGTAGGGGGTTATCCCGGTGTACTAGTCCACACAAACACAGCCACTGTTACACACAGCCACTGTGCATTTGGGACTGGACCGTTTTTAGAGGTGTTTACTACCTGTTGGTCCCGTGTCCAGTGAGAAGTTGAATAAATAAATAATGTTAGGTTAACGGTTAGGTTATAGTTATTATAAGTATGCAGGAACACTGCTAATACTTTAAAACAGTTTCAGTTTGTACGAAAATTATCAAAACTGAAGTAATGTCAGCATTTAATTTGGTAACTAACGCCATGTTTTTGTCATCCAATTGCGAACATATCAGTAAATAATTATAATGAGTAATCATGTCGATGTATGGGTGTAGGCACATACTGTTGAAGACTGCTTGGTGTTTTTGTCTTTTCAGTTTGATACTATTAATCACACAATTTTAATTTCAAAATTATTTAATTATGGTATTCGAGGAAAACTATTGTTTTGGATAACAGATTATTTGAATAATAAATCTCAATATGTATCATTTCATAATAGGCATTCCACACATGACTTGCGGCTACTTGTTTAATTTTTTAATTTATAATAAAAGTCTACTTTAACAGATTCATTTACTTGCCCATGACCACAACTTATTTCACTTATTTTCATCACATAAAATAGACCTTAAGAGCCATTGTTTGTAAGAATTAAAGAGATATAAAAAATAGTGGCAGACTCAACAAATTAATTTCTTTCAAATTTTGCACATGGCTATATACATGTTTTGAGAGAAATCAAATATGAATTTTTTTTATTTCACACATATATTTCCATGGCATTGGGTACATTTGTGTTTCTGACAAATTTTGTTCATAAATGATATTTTTGTTTTGTATATTTAATTATAAAAAAATGATTAGTATTTGCATAATAACAATGCATTATGTACCTATTTCATTTTTTTCATACTTTGGGAGATACCATTTATTTAAAAGGAGTGTTTTACTTCACCATAACGCCCAAAGTGGTGTATTTTTAAGCTGATTTATTACAAATAGGTAGTTCTAATGTTTAATAAGTGATTTCTAAAATAAAATACTGGGGTAATTAAAAAAATCTACAAGCAGTGTTACCAGAAACATTTTAATACC
This sequence comes from Antedon mediterranea, assembly GCF_964355755.1. Classification (NCBI taxonomy): domain Eukaryota; kingdom Metazoa; phylum Echinodermata; class Crinoidea; order Comatulida; family Antedonidae; genus Antedon; species Antedon mediterranea. The sequence goes on along the minus strand of NC_092676.1, from coordinate 11,755,140 downwards.
AAAAACAACCAAGGTATGTATATTAGTAAAACCATATTAATTTCTTTGATTATCTGATTATAAACTCATTGGTCAGAACAATGTTTAATGTTTTATAATAATTCTAGTTTTTGTTGTCTCTTTTGTGGCGCAAACACCACTTTTATTCACATTCATATTATCTCATGTCATTACATGAAATCATATTCTCTAACACATATTTGTTAATTCCAAATGTTACCATTCATCAGTAAAATTCTTACATTTTTTAATTGCGTATTACCCCCTTTTTCATAAATTTTCTTATATTTTCCTATACACTTTCATTTTCATTTTTGTATTCATTTTAGAACCCGGATTATACAATTTATTTATATACATTATATATGTAAGATAAAACGAATAAAAATAATAACTCGTATCACAGTAATTCTTTTTCTGATAAATCGTATCAAATTATAAATTATATTAGCATAATAGTATGTCTTAAAGTTACCCATTTTTCTATACTTGTTTCTTTGTTGTTATATTTTTCACATTCAATGTTATTATAGCATATTGCTTTTAAATGATCTCCATAAAGATTTACCCACTGGCTTATTTAATGCTGATAATATTTTTATTCTATAAATAGTAGAATAAAATCTACTAGCTTATCTCCCGTTCCTAGTATTAATTTCTTAAATGATATACAGTATTATTGTGATGTAAACTTAAAAAGATACTTAGCGTTTTCCTCCAAAATTTCTGAATAAATCTACAACTAAAAAACAAATGATTTTCATTTTCAATTTCTCCACATTTGTCACACGTTTGTGTTTCTTTAACTTTCCACTGATAAAACCGTTTGTTGGTAGGCAGTATTATATGTAACATCTTATAATTGAATTGTGCTAATTTCTTATCCTTCATTTTACATACTTTCCGTAACCAAGATTTTTTCCAATCTATGTTGTTATCATTGAAGTACTCATCCCATTATAATTGTGACATTGGAATAATGAAATATTCTTTCAAAAACCATGAGTATATTAATTTGGTAGTATTAATCTCCTATTTGTTCTTAACTAACTCATTATTATCATCACATTCGAAAATATCTGCATTCTTAATAATACGTTTCCACTTATTTTGAAGCTCCTCCTTAATGTTTTTAATTCTTCTATTTGCTAATTTAAGCAGATCACACATGACCATCCACCATGTCCGACGCCACAAACGCCATGACAAAAAATATTGATTTTAAAATCTAATAAAAGTTCATATTGCATTGAATCATTCCACCATGTCTGAAATATGACCATATTAGTTTTTTTTATTTAGTTTTTTAAGAGATGCTTCATTGTTTCACAGATTTACATAATGAACAAAGATCATCATTCGCAATCCTAATTCGATAAATTCTTGAATTGGGCATAATGCAATTTATGTTAATTTTGTATTGAGAAATCTGTGTTTTAACATCTTGACTACATTTAAAAGTTAAAATATAAATAATAAATTATTCCATTCATTTTTCATAATAATAAAATTATCCCTATATTTTAATTGATGTAAATACCACTCGAACGACACGGACGTGTTTTTAATCGTGCTCCTCAGTGTGTTTGGAACTCAGTTTTTCCTAGTGAATTTGACTTTGCTTTGGTGTTTTGGATGTTTCCAGTCGTTATTATTTCACTTGTGAACATTCTTGATGGTATTTATGTTTGATCTGTGGTCCAATTTCGTGAATTTTAGATGTTTTTTTGATGTATTTGTGCCATCGGAACTAAGGAATTCCGGATCACGCCGTGATTTGCATTTCGCGCCAAACCAGCTGCCGTAGTACGGTGTAGTACACTGGCTCGCTAGTTGATTAGCTGTACCGGTACAACAAACACATATCTGGACCTATTTGAATTGCCTTATTTAACAACATAATGGCTCTATTTAGTTGATGACATTACTCTGCACATTATTTCTGAGATCAATCATATTTCAACCAGGTTCATTTGATTGTCTGGTTCGTCAACTCAGCTATCATAACGAAAATTTTCACTATAACATCCGTGTCGGTGAGTCATGTTCTCTTTTTTTGCAAACATGTGCTAGCATTAATAACACCACAAGAAAACGATATATAAGTAGGCCTGTGAGATATTACGCCAATCATTATTCGACTTTTAACCTATGTTTGTTGGTTAGTGGCGAGATTCATCCTCACCCAGGCCCAGAGCTGATGCATAGGAACAAGAGCCAGCATATTGGAAACGGTAATAGTACAAAGAATAGGCCTACATGTGAATCTTGCGCTAAAACGACGAGACGCAATCAAAAATGTCTGATTTGCTGTGAATGTCATCACATATTTCATATCAAGTGCATACCTATGAGCAGCGATAGTTATGTGTTTTATCCAGATAATCCATGTGCGTGTAACATCTGCTCCCTACCACAACTATCGGACTCATTTTTTTACAACTCATTGAACAACAACAGTATATTGTCACTTGCATCCAGCAATACATCAACTGATTCTTCCATCTTTGAAACTAACCTTATTCAAGTTGCTTTATTTAACGCCAGAAGTGTGGTGAATAAGATCGAAGAATTCCATGCGCGTATCGCAATTGATGAATTGGACATCTTGATTGTCACAGAAACGTGGCTGGACTCCTCTATTGATAGTACGGAACTGTTTCCAGACTCATTCGTTGTGTACAGAAAAGACCGTTCAAGACACGGTGGTGGTGTTCTGTTAGCTTTGAAGAACGCATTTAAATCCTCTATTGTTGACTTTCCTACTAACATTGAGGTCAAAATTATTGAAATAACTGTAAATAACAATTTTAACGTTTTAATATGTGCTGTTTATAGGCCACCGAGTTCAAATGACGATTGGCTCAATCAATTCCACGATGTCGTTGATTTTATCCTATCTATTTTACATAAGTACTGTGGTATAATTTTAACTGGTGATTTTAATTATGATTACGGTGTTGATAGTCTCTTAGTTTATAAGAAATTTAAAGAAATTATTGCTCCACTTGATACTATACAATTTGTTGATTTTTTTACTCGTGTATCTAACACCAAAAGTAGCATTATTGATCTGGTCTTGTGCAATAACCCTGACATTGTATGTAATTTCAGAAGTCATCCCGGTCTCAGTACAAGTGACCACCTTGGGGTTTATTTTAATATTAACGCTAGATGCAGTAAAGTTAAACCTGTAGATAGATATTATTATCAATATAGTAAATGTGACCATGACGATCTTTTTACAACGTTGGGGGCGGTTCCTTGGGGACTGTGCCTGGAACAATCAGACTGTGAGGAAATGTGGGAAAATTTTAAAGACCTCTTTCTCGCCACTATCAACGATTGTATCCCTAAAGTCAAAAGTAAAAAAAGAAACAGGCCAGCTTGGATAACTCAAGAAATGGTTATCATGGCTCGTAAAAAGAAACGAATGCTAAAAGAGGCTTATATAAGATGGACAAATATAGAAAGTTTAGTAATAAATTAAGAAACCTAACAAAAAAGCTCATTTACAATATATTAGGAAATTAAGCGTCGCCTGTGTAAATGGTGACTCCAAACGTTTTTTTAGTTATGTTAAGACTAGGCGTAAGACTGGACAAGTCAAAAACTTTGTTTTTAACGGTATACCCTTGGTTTCCGATATTGATGCGGTAAATGCATTTTCCACATTCTTTGCGTCAAACTTTAACGAACCTAATCGTAATTTCAATGTTAACCATGAGATCTGTAATTGTGTTCACCCAGATATTGTTCCTCTTAATAACATTAATATTACTGAAAAAACTATTTTCGTGGCTCTATTGTCATTGAAACCCAACAAATCCCCTGGACCAGACGGGATTACACCTAAAATGTTATCCATGTCAGCTCCAATTATTGCCCCAGTGTTGTGCAAAATGTTTAACAAGTTCTTAACGGATGGCTTTGTACCAAAAGATTGGAAACTCGCGAATGTCACTTCTATTTTTAAGTCAGGTAATCGGAACGATGTTAATAATTATCGACCCATATCGCTATGTTCTATTATAGGTAAGGTTTTTGAACGTATTATAGCAGATAACATTCTTTTTCATCTTCAATTTTTTGGATTTATAAGTCCCACGCAACACGGGTTTTATCCAGGTAGATCGTGTATTACACAGGCCTCAGCGTTATATCATGATTGGTCACAAACAATGGATGTTAGACAACCTCCTGTAATTGATGCAATATTCCTTGATTGGGAGAAGGCCTTTGACCGTGTTCCCCATGATTTAGTAATCAAGAAACTGCACAACATGGGAGTATGTGGATCTCTCCTAAAGTGTCTTCACTCCTTTCTCAGTGACAGATTCCAACGTGTTGTTCTTAATAAGGAGCATTCTGATTGGGATAGAGTGGGCTCGGGTGTTCCTCAGGGATCAGTGTTAGGTCCGCTTCTATTTAATCTCTTTGTTTATGACCTACCTCTAAATACCTCTTCTGTTATGAAGCAGTATGCAGACGATACAGTAATTTATAAACCTGTATTCAGTCGTCATGATGCACTTACCTTACAACAGGATCTTTGTAAAATTTCCAAATGGTGTGAGGATAATAAAATGAAATTAAATGCAAAGAAGTGTAAAGTCATGCACATAACTAGGAAACGTAATTATATCCCTCATTTTATTTATACAATCGAATCCAATCCCCTTGAAGCTGTTAATTCACATAAATATCTTGGTATTAACTTCTCACGTGATTTAACATGGTCTGCTCACGTTAATGATGTATCGATGAAATCTATGAGAATGCTTGGGTTTATCAAACGGTTTGTAGGTTTCAATGACACCGAAGTTTTACTACGACTTTTTAATGCACTATGTCGACCTGTTATTAAATATGGTGCTCCTGTGTGGGATCCACATCAAAAACAACATAATATAGCTATTAACAAGTCATTAAGACGGGTTACTAAATTGTGTGTTGAAGGCGATTTCACTGACAGGCTTAAGATACTAAATTTACCAGATATGGTTCAAAGAATGAAATTTCATAGTATAATTTTTGTAGTTAAGTGTTTGCATAATTTAATTGATTTTGATATATTTGAATACCTTACAATTAATTCTCGGTATCCAGAGTCCCTCACCTTTAAACACATGTATGCTAGAACTAATGCATTTAAATACTCCCTGTTTGTTAATTTCCCTCGAATATGGGAATGTATCCCGCATGAAGTTCGTAACAAAGTCCTGTTTAACTTTGGGGGGTTTAGAAGGGATTTGAAAAAATGTATTACTGATATCGAATTCATCTAGACTATCACTGGGTTTTATGTCTATTGCGTTTTTCGTACTATTAGTTGGGAAAGCCACTCGACAGTGCAGTTCTTTTGAACTGATCCACTTTTGGTTACCCGCAGGTGCTGATAGTACTTTTGTTCTGTTTTGTTGAATGATGCCGTACCTTGTTTATGATTTTTGTATGTTACCTGGAAATTGAATAAAATAAAAAAAAAAATAAAAAATTGAGATGTAGGGGATTCTATGAACCTTAATTAGTATGAAATTAGTATTAAAAGACAATATTTCTTCATCCTCACTGTAAAAGTTACTAACCAATTCCAATCCCACCTAAAGAAGAGGAATGCAAAGACAGGGTTTACCATTCACTCCAATATTCTAATTATTCCAAGTGTTGACATCCACTTCATTTGTTCTAATACGTTCAAACTATGATGCCAATTTGTCCATGCTTGCAATTTTTCTGTTCTGATATTACAAACATTATCGTTTTTATATCGTTGAGTCCATCTAATTTTAAGTGCTTTAAAAATAGATTTAATTTCATCATTTTCAAACCCCAATTTTCAATACTCCCAATAATCACCTTTCTTTTAACAAAACCTTACCACCATTCCATAAAAAAGCATACCACCAACATTCTCTCAATCTGATTAATTATTCTGATGGGGTTATAAATAACAGAAGAATTTTACCCGAGACGCTCAACTGTCTAGTTCTCCATAAGTAATGTTTATAGTTTGTTTGATGTTCTTACATGTTGCTTTTAAAATATTGTTTCCCTGTGGTATTCATGTCTTCATGTCTGTTTTTAAATATTGATTGTAATAATAATAATAATAATAACTTTATTGTTTCTCTTTTATATCAGAGGCACAAATCTCAAGAGATGTGCAACAAAATAACATAAAAAAGGCCTTATCTTAAGACACAATCAAATACAAACATTTGTAAAATATTATTACATTAAAAAGTATATAAACATTAGATTATAAAAATACATTCAATACATTTGAGAGAAAAGTAAAAGATTGTGTTATGGAAGGATATTATAAATTTCGTTGCGTTCTTTCCATGCAGTTGTTAAAAATAATTTACAATATTTGTCAAAGATGTTACTTGCTATTACATAGTTGATATTGGTTATAAATTGGATTTGATATTCTTCATGAATTTCTAGGTAATCAAAAAAAAGGTGATATTTAAGTTCAGGTGAGCTTGACATGAATAAGTCCCATATTTTATGCAAATCATTGTGATATAGATCTTCTTTAAGTTGTTTAAATATTGAGTGTCTAATATTAATTAATCAGTACAATTGAATACAAAATGATAAATTGTTTCTTTTTCACCACAATTACATAACAAACATGATCCTAAATGTTGTGGTGACCAAGCTTCCTTTTTTCCTTTGAGTGGTAATGAGTTAGAACGAGCTTTGAATTTTAGACTTGTTGCATGGTAGCTACGTTTTTCCAATAAGTATTTTTCCATTTTAGGTTCATTTTTATTATGTTTTTATTTATCTTATATCTTAAGTAATTTGTTAAGGATGATTTTGTTTGAGCCTTGTTAAACCATGTTATGTTATCTTCTATAATATTTTTCTCTTTGAAACCATTATACCATTTACTACAATAATCAATATTGAAAAACATTTGCAAATTAAAATTTGTTTAAAATGGATTCAATCTTTTGGAGCCATTTCCAACTAAGTGTATCTTTAAGTACAAAGAGAGCTCTAAATAGTAATCTTGGCCAGCGGTGTTCTTCCATATTTTTTAGCCTATAAAAGTATGTTAAGAATCTATCTAACTGTATTGATTCAACTGATTGCCAGCCAAGTTCACCATATAGAGCTTCCTTTGCGACATTTCTGGGTGCCTTTAATAGATATCTGGCCATTTGGTATTGTATATTTTCAATTTTGTCTATAGAGTTCTTATTATCACATAACCATATACTGCTTGCATAATTTATGGTTGGTATACCAATTGATTTCCAAAGAATATCACTATAGAATATTCTATTGAAGTCTTCCTGCCCATTTATTATAGATTTTATATATGATATTACTCTATTCCCCTTTTTAACTACTTCATCAATATGGTAGGTATCTTTTATTTTCCTCGATACGAACATCCCCAAATATTTATAATTATTAGTTTCATTAATAAAATTATTACCAATTAGCCATTTTCTATATTCATTAAGGCGTTGCCCAGCTACAGTAACATTATATTTATTAAAATTAAACACCATTCTCCATTTTTCTGCAAAGTCATTTGCTGCATGCAAGTAATTCTAAATCTTGCTCACTGTCTCCAATCAGAATTATATCATCAGCCCAGAATAGACTGCCAATATTTATGTCAAAAATATTAATTCCTAATTATCTCTCTTTAATTATCTTATTAAGTTCATTTATATAAATAGTGAATAGAATTGGAGATAGTGGGCAACCTTCATCAATACTAAAAACATCAGTTTCTAAATCTCCAAATGAAACTTTACCTTTTACATCTTTTTACAAGTTCTTTATAATATTTAATACTTGACCTTTGATACCTATATTTGCAACTGCGTAAAATAAACCTTCTCTCCAAACGGTGTCGAATGCCTTACTGAAATCCATGAAGTCGAGGTAAGTTTTCTTGCCTTCAGCTTGCCGACAAGCAATAATACTCTTCAGTATAAAAATGTGATCTTCACATCTTCTGTCTTTACGGAAGCCTACCTAATAAATTATTTTCTTCAAGGAAGTTCGACACCGTTTGAGAGATAAGCCTATTGTAAACCTTTGATACAGTGGAGTTTAAAGTTATACCTCTGTAGTTGCTTAACTCTCTACAGTCACCTTTTTTATATATTGGTATGATTTTCCCAATGTTCCATTCATCAGGTATTGTTTCAAGGTTTGATAGTCTCTTAAATAGTTTATACAGGGATATTATAATATAATAATAATAATAATACATCTCTTTAAGTATGCTTAAATATTTTTATATATTACATAGCCTATGTAAATACGTGAACGTGATTGGTTGAAACTGCATCACATGACTACTGCTGCGATGATCGTAAATCGTGTTTCCTTAAGTACGAGGATATTGACTACGTAATTTTCGCGTGATTATCGTGTCCCTGTCAATAAACATATAAAATCCAGTATATTCTCGAGTACGATGATATTGACTGTGCAATTTTCGTGTGACAACACTCGCGTTTGGCGATAAATAAACAAAAGTCATCTACTGAGACTGAACTCGCGAAGATTAGTCCACATCCTCACGATACAACGTTTTACCTGCTGCGCCACGCAACTTGCTTGAATAAATTAATCAACTAAACTATTTCTACTATGCATACATAGCGCCCTCATTCGTTATTCGTCCTCTATAGATGTGATGAAAGAATGTTTGTGATTGGTCAATACTCACGGTAGTAACCTGAACATCCGGTGAATCGGCTCGAAGAAGATGAATTATTATTTTTTCGGCCTACCTGATAATAATAATATTATTATTATTAATGTAGGCTTATTGATGGAAATTCTTCTGTTAATTTAAACGAGCTAGGTACAAGTGAATATTTTATTGCCATGGAATCATTAATTGGTAATTATCTATATTTTATTCTTCGCAAGGTAAGGTGAATGCAACGCCTAACTAGGCCTAGGCAGGATGATTATTATTACATAAAGGAGAGCTACACCCAACCCGACTTGTTGTTGGCTATATAATATAACAGATATCGCCTTTTATATCGGTAAAATATAAGATTTGACATTCCCTATTTTATTCGAGGGAATCAAATCTTATATTTAACCTCTAAGCAGGCAATATCTGTATAATCTATATATAAATTATGGTTAACTAGATGGCACGCTCGCTTCGCTCGCGTACCATCTAGGTCGTGCCCACAGATGGTTCTCGAATACACAGTATTTCCAGCGAGAAAAAAATGGAGATTTCAAATGTACGTACCGCAGGACTATAATACATTGTCGTTTACAGAAACGAATAAATATACACAATGATTTATGTAGTCAACCAAAATTAGCACCCTGGGAATTACTTCCGAGAGAGAAACAAAATGAGTCAAATTTTTTTATTTGGACTCATTTAAACAAACCCAATTTGTGTTTTGTATGTAACATTAAGGGTTGAGGGATGGGGGAAGAAGATAGGTACAAAGAGGAAACATTTTAAAATATATTCTTATCCACTCAGTAACGAAATATTGTTTTTAATGTTTTATAGGCCTATAAATAATATACCACTAAATACAGTAAAACATTTACGATTTAATACGGTACTTTGTTAAAACTCTCACTGTCATAGTCGATTGAAATAGTAAAGTACATGTAACGATACACCACTACGACGTTTATATATTTTTAAATTATTAATTAATACAAACGTTGAGAAGCAACTGTCAGTAATAACGTTTATTTATTTGTATATTATATGTTTATAATCTAACAGTAGGGCCTACCCACACTCACAGTAATAAAGTTTATTTGTATATATTTTTATATTACATCTAACAGTACCAACACTCACAGTAAGAAATTTGCGATTCAAATTGCGATCAAAAGTGGTTAATACCTTAACAGTATTGTACAGCATTGCAATACTATTTATGTTTATTCTCCAAGGGGGCCCATAAATCTAAATCTATACCTTTATGGTTAAACCAAATAATTTGGAATGTTTATTTGTATATTATATGTTTATAATCTAACAGTAGGGCCTACCCACACTCACAGTAATAAAGTTTATTTGTATATATTTTTATATTACATCTAACAGTACCAACACTCACAGTAAGAAATTTGCGATTCAAATTGCGATCAAAAGTGGTTTTAACCATTAAAATACCTTAACAGTATTGTACAGCCAGGGAACTCCCTGGTACAGCATTGCAATACTATTTATGTTTATTCTCCAAGGGGGCCCATAAATCTAAATCTATACCTGTATGGTTAAACCAAATAATTTGGAATGTTCCATTCATCACAAATCAATACATTTGTAAAAACGTATATTAAATGTATCAAAATAGTATTTTTTAAAGAAAATCGGCCTGTCTTCAACATTATGATGCTGTACTCGAACTGTTCAACCGGTTTTCAGCTATTAAAAACAATTATCGTAGGAGGAGATAGGAAAATGCGAAGCCTCCTCGCATTTTTGTGGCGGGTATTTTTCAAGATGGACATCCATTAGACAGTGTATACCACGATCGGAAAACACCCCTATTTGGGGCAAATCGTTGAACCTAAATTCGTTTTAATCGTCAATAACTAATTATCTAACTTAATTTAATTAGTAAACAGGGTTACATCAGGTGGTTAAAATCAGTACCGAAAGTACGAACCAACTTTACATACCATCGAGTAAAAATTCTAGAAGTAAGGCGCGATTTACCGAATTTTGCCCTTACGTAAATTTATATATAGATTCTGACATAGGCGAGCACAATGCAAAAACTTCGGTACAAATCTCCGCCTTGGATACCTACCTTATCTATCTCAGATGTACCGCGAAACGTAGATTTGATAACATTAGTGTTCGACGCTATTGTTCCATATTTCTATCTTAGGAAGATATTATACAGAGTTTTTTAACAACATTTATGATTTCAACAGTAGATTTTCAACTCAATTTCAATTCTTCGCGGTCAAAGTAATTTCCGGGTTTACGAAAAGTCCATCTTGCAACAACCTGGTTTCATCTATTTTCTCTCTTTAATACACAAGGGAGCAGTTAAAATAATAGATTTGACCCTAAAGGTGACTGGAAACAGGCACTTTCAATCAATCAATACAGTGTCCCTTTGGAAGACGAAAAAAAAATCAGATAGTAGGACTGGAGCTTAAGTTGGCCATTAGTCATAGCCATTTCAGTTTTTTGTTTATTTTAAAACAGTAGATGGTACGCTCGCTTCGCTCGCGTCGTGCCCACAGATGGTTCTCGAATACATAATAATTTCAGCGTTAAAAAACTGGCGGTTTCAAATGTACGTACCGCAGGACAATAATACATGTTGCTTACAGGAACGAATAAATAGACACTGAGATTTATGTACAATACTAAAATTAGCACCCTGGGAATTACTTCCGAAAGAGAAACTTGTCACAAAATGAGACCAATTGTTTAAGTCAAATTTAAACAAACTTAATTTGTGTTTTATATGCAAGGGAAACCAGACATAAGTCGGAATTTTCAAAATTGAGATTTCCACAAATACTGAAACTACATAATCCAAGATTTAAAATGCTAAAAAAAAGTATCTTGATACCATGTCTACTTCCAGAGATATCTCAGTCTAAAGTTTTGGTTGTTACAATCAGTGTTTTAAGAAAAATGCTTTTAAAGTTAAGTAACAGGAAATTACAACAACAACAAAATAAACAGGGCGTCTAAGTTTACGCCTTAGCAAAAGGGTATTCTAATTGTTTTATTTCAATGAAACTTCGCACCTTCCTTAATTGACTATTGTTCTATTTATTATGCAAAATTTCATTAAAATCAACTCAATGGAACACTTTCATTTTAAGCATAAAACATGATAGGTTTATGAAAGTCATACATTTTACACCATCTTTTTAACAAACATACTACACAAAATGTTAAAATGTATCTATTTATTTGTCTCAAAATAGAAAAACACCAAGGTAATGTAAATAAATATTGTTTCAGCTATCATTTTCTGTAAAAATAAAAAAATGTAATTTTTCAGCCTTTTAATGTTTTTGGCTGTTTCTACAAATCTACAAATTCGACTTATGTCCGATTTCGCTTGCATGTGCCACATATGTAACATTAGGGTTGAGGGGTGGGGAAGAGGATGGGTGCAAAGAGGAACAATTTTTAAATATATTCTTTATCCATTTAGTAACGAAATATTAATTGTTTTCATGTTTTACAAATAATATACCACTAAACACAGTAAAACATTGCGATGTAATACTTGTTGAAACTATCACCGTCCTAGTCGATTGAAAGTACAGTACTTGTAACGATACATCACTACGACGTGTATATGTTTATATAATGTAAAACAATTTGTGAAAACCACCTCTATTCGGGGCAAATCATAAATTCGATTTAATCGTCAATAAATATTAAATTATCTAACTCAACTTAATTAGTAGGCCTAATGGTTTTCAATTGTTTCTTAGACCCAATTCATACTTAAGTTGGTTCCTACCCTACCCACCAAAGTTTTTCTGTGTTAGGGCACGTGATGCACTGAAGGCCTATCCTCTACTGGCTTTACAACGCTACTCATGCCAGTGAGGGAATGGTGATGATGTGGGTGGTTTAACTGCAATAATAAAGATTTGTACATAAATATGCGGCGACTGAAAACGCTAGCTCATTATCCGTTTAAAAAAAATCTATATCCAACCTCTGCAGCACAGATTGAAAAAAAAAATGGATCGAATTTCTGTTTTGAGTATACAGTACTTGCCTTTATACAACGCCTGATGGAATAGACACTTGTGAAACAAAGATTGGAATGTTCCATTCATCGGAAATCAATACATTTGTATAAACGTATATTCAATCTATCAAAATAGTATTTTTTTAAGAAAATCGGCCTGTCTTCAACATTATGATGCTGTACTCGAGCTGTTCAACCGGTTTTCAGCCATTAAAAACAATTATCGTAGGAGGAGATAGGAAAATGCGAAGCATCCTCGTATTATTGTCTGTGGGTATTTTTCAAGATGGATATCCATTAGACAGTGTATACCACGATCGAAATACACCCCTATTTGGGGCAAATCGTTGAACCTAAATTCGTTTTAATTGTCAATAACTAATTATCGAACTCAATTTAATTAGTAAACAGGGTTACATCAGATGGTTAAAATCAGTACCGAAAGTACGAACCAACTTTATATACCATCGAGTAAACATTCTAGAAATAACGCGCGATTTATCGAATTTTGCCCTTACGTAAATTTATATATAGATACCGCACGTGTGTGAAGGTACAGTAGTTAAAAAATAGAAATTATACTGCAAATTAATAAAGATCAAATTAAATATACGCCATAAAGAATCGGAATATATTGTGGGGAATAGTATTATAAAATTACATAGGGAGATTTGATGATAAGACATTTTGTTTAAAATCGAGTGAAATCCCGATAGCTGAGTTTTATTAAGTAAGCTGGCAGGAATAACTGTAGGCTATCTTCCTGTGTCCCATTAGGACCGAGATGTCTGCCCATGTTGCAAGCCATAATGTCTTCTTTCTTGGGCCCACTCTGTCACGGCAGTTAGTTTCAAAAGATGTTTAAATTAAATAATGCATTAATAATTATTAGGATGGTATTTATTTGAATAAACGCCTCTCCAATAAAACATTGAATAATAATCACCCACCCCCCACTCAACCCAACTATCTAATAAACGTCCATCCACATTTATAATAACACAATTATACTATTTGTAGTAGAATTCATCGCACTTTTATCTACAATTTACCAAGCATTTGTTATTCTTTTTTACCATGTTACCATATTATTAAAACTAAAACATTTAACATATATCCCTCGAATAAGCACCTCCCTCAAATGAACTCCGCCTCCCCAAAGGGCCCTACCAAATAATAAAAACTATACTTTAAAATGTTATTAATCATCTAAAACATTGTGAAACAAAGTAGTTTAGTTTTACGAATGCCAAGCATTTTCAATAATGGTAACCGACAGAAAACGTACAAGGAGAACATTATCATTCCGAGAGCCATCGTCTACACTTCCTAGAGGGGGAGCGAGCGAAGCGAGCTCACCCTCTAGTAATAATAATTTTATTAATATACATTTTAGAATTTTGACAATGTACTCATATTAATTCCATTTTAAATTGGAATGTTAAGAATTCAACTGATTAATTTTAGCTTCAAAATTGCTTTTTTCAGCTGCAAAATTATTGTATGAGAAAACACCCCTAAAGCTATTGGTTGATTGAAAGTGGCCATTCTAAATAAAATTATTTTCCTAAATCTATATGATCCCATCCACATTGCTTGTGATTTACTTGCATTCATTTCTAGCCCTGATGCATTACCAAAATTAATTAGTTTAAATAAATTGTGCACGGACCATTTTTTTTCCAAAATACATGATGTATCATCAGCATATTGGATAATTTTAACTTCCTTATCTTTCACCGATATACCTTTGATATTTCCATCACTCCTACTTTTACATGCCAGCATTCCAAAATAAATCAATATGGGCTTAAGAAGTCCCCTTGCCTCACACCTATGCTGACTTTAAAATTATTTTAAGTTATGCCATCATTAATAATTAGTTAGTAATTGACTACTAATGTTTGTGTATAGAGCCTTGACATAATTAATAAACATATAACCAAAATTCATGTTCAGAATGTTCTGAAAAATTCCCATTCTAACGAATCGAAGGCTTTTTCAAAGTCTAAAAATATTTGTGTATAGTCCATTATATCTGATATGGCACGAACCGATTTTCCAATAACTCTTCCCTTCACAAAACCACTTTGGTCACTATTAGACCAGACTTGGTATATAATTACTATCTCTGGAGGCTAACACTTTAGAGGCAATTTTGTAGTCGCAATTTAACAAAAATATTTGTCCATTGCTCAATATTTGACCAATATATATATTTTTAATTCATTTCTAATAGTGTTAATGATTAGGACACGACATCCTTAATATCAATGTTACTGTTTTAAAAAAAAATGACTGCAAACCACCCTCTGCTATTACTGTTACTATGTGTTTTCAAATTCTTGAACTATGGGAGTAGAATTATGTCAGTCTTAGATGTTTTTGTCGGGGCAGCCCACTTTTATTGCACATAATGTTATCTAGGTCGTTTATTTTTGTTTTAATTGTTTGTCTACTTTGCATGTCTAAACAGTTAGTGAGGTCATTGAATTCTTTTGTTGACATGTTTTTCTTATTCCTTTATTTTCACTTTAAGATACTACCCCAACAAGTCTGGGCTAAGATTTTAATCATTTTATTTTGTATTTTCTATGTTATGTTTATGTTTAAAGCGTAAACTTTATCGTCGAGAACACTATTGTTTATTTTCCACATACCTGTCCCTCTCTTTGGTTGATTATCTAATAATTTAAGAGAGATTGCTTGATGGTCAGAGAAAATTGAAGGTCTTATATCGGTAGACAGTACCTCTCCATTTCTATGAAGGGCTTTTGATACACCCCAAATGTCTAGTCTTCTGTATGTGTTTTTACGTATCCACGTAAACTGAGTTTTTTTTTTGTCTTTTGTGAGATTCACTCACTTTTATTTCATTCTTTACAATTGTTACAATAATCTATATCAATTTTGTTTCAGTAGAAAACTATCTCTGCAGCTTAAAGTTTTTTTTGTTTTTCTTATTTTTAGTATTTTACATATATATAAAGTTAAAGCATTTAAAAAAATAGACACAAGTTATATAAAAGTATACATCACATAATATATTTTCACAATTGCCATTACAACATCACAAAATAAAATATACTGTAACTCATATAGCACCAGTAAATAAAACTAGTAAGGTAGAAACTATACTAGAATACTAAGTATTGTGTCATAATAATATTTTCTCGTGTTTTTAGCCTGTTATTGTTTAACAATTATACATTTTGACATTGCTAAAATATTATTTTTTACTTTTTCCCATTTTTTCATGCTTTCCTCTCTTTTATACACTATATCACATTCCATTCTGAATAGAATTCCTTGTTTAAAAGATTTCCATAAACTGAGTTTTAGTGTTATTAACTTGCCTCTATACTATATATCTATTAGCTTTTGTTTATTCATACATTTTGTTAACGTAATTGTAGAATTATTATATTGATGGACACTGTTTCTTGGATCTAATTTTCTTTCTAACACGCAGTTCATGTCACATCCAATAAAGATATATTTTATTCTTTTGTTACATATTTTATCAATTTTATTATCAAGTTTTTTGAAGAATAATGCTCTTTCTTTACAGTTATTTGAAGCATAAATATTAATTAGGTTAAACATTTTATCAATAACTTTTAAGGTAAGTATTGGTGTTCTACCATCATCGTCTATGTATTTACATTTTATATCTTTTGCAGCAAAACCTGGCCTTAGTAGTATTGAAACGCCTCTACTTCTTGTGGTACAGAAACTATGATACATACAATCTTTCCAGAGCATGTCATTATGGCCTAGCCTACAGTAAACAAAGTATGTTTCTTGTACAAAAGCAATATCAGTCTTTTGTTCCTCTAACCACCTAAACACTTTTCTTTTCTTATACATTTCTCTTAAACCTCTAACATTTAGTGAAAGTAAATGTAGAGAATTATTTTTTGATTTTCTATTCATTTTTTTAAAACTGATATTAAACAATAGTTGAGGTTAACATTTGTTGATTATTGTACTTGATTGTACTTAATAGTGAAGCAAGTTTACCTTACAAACTCTGATTTCCTTTCTTTCTTAATTCTGTACACTCTTTTCTCCGGTCCCTGTTTGCTTCTTTCTCTTCCAGGCAGCGAAATTGAGCTTGGCTGTGGCAGCTACGTCGACAATTGTTTCAGGATTCACCGTGACAGTGAAGTATGTTATAGGTCGTATGCCATTGTTTTTCCTGGGATTGTATTATCAAGTTGATGGATGGTTTTAACTCTTTCTATTGCGTCCTGTATTTTTTTTTGCAACGCTTTCGTCTAATTCAATAGATTCAGGGATGCTTTCTTTTTTTTAGACGGTTGGTCATTGGTTACAATCACCACATTTTCTACATCATCTTCAATCCCAATTTCACTTTGTTCATCGGTAATAGCATGACTGGGACTGGTAGCAATATGACCTAGTTTGTTGCATTTGTGACATATTGTGAATTATATCATGGCGGCCATATTCAAAGCATTTAAGTTCAAACTGTTGATATTTGTGGAAGGATCTTGCATTAAAATTGTTAACTTTTGAAAATCGTGGAAGGCTTCCTTTAAAAGATTCAACAAAAACCACGCGGGGTCCATTAAGAAAACAGGAAAGTTTTCCTTTTATCCTGAATTGTATAAATTAGATGTCGCTTAGTATCTTACATCCCAATTTTGAATAGAAAAAGTGCTTTCTTTCACTAGAATTCTAGCACCGTTTTCCTCATTGAGATATGGATTTATATCTTGTACGTTAATGTGTTTGCCGTTGATGCTAAATCTTGTAATTATTGCTTTAACACGTTCAGTACGATCATTAAAATAAATGTTTAGCTTTTTGAGCTCCGATAAATGATCACAGTTAATTACATCTTTCTTTCTCTTCTTTTAAATATTCCTCACCCTTTTTTTCTAATAACGTCATCCTTCACGAACACGGGTTTGACGTTTTTATTGGCTTCGTTTTTAACCATGGCAACAAGCGGTTTTGAGAACAATGGTAAGTTGAGCCAATGTTAATTGAAGCGTAAACAATGTGACGGTGATTTAGGCTGTTGTTAAGATAAACAAAAGCACTTACTCGTTTTGAATTAGATCCCCTTCTGACTATATGCTGATCTCGTACTTGCGTATTCCTTTGGCCTGGTTTTGCAACGAATCAATCGTACTTCTTCAGATTTCCAAATACCGATTGCTTGTTTGATTATATATTACTTATATATTTACAACTAAACAAGTCAATTGTTGGTGCAAGAAATTATAACGTTTGATTAAAAATATTATAGAGTTAAGAACACTATCAACTGTCTCGTTCATTTAAAGAAAAACTAATCTTAGTTATCATCCATTAGATTTTATCAACCACTCCTGACAAATCCTAAGGAATCTGAGAACAGACCATATACCAAACTGTTACATCATATACCATAATAAATAGTTTGTGACAAAAATAATTTAAAAAAAAAATAACATAACAAAGGGTAACTTCACCAAATACCACAGAATTAAAAAACTACACAAACTTCCGCGAAAGTCTGAACTTCTCAACCGCCTTGCAATACCATTTAATTTATTCGAATCAGCTGAAACTCGCTTAAAATTACCGTCGTCTGTTTTCATTAGAGAGTTTACGAAACACGACGAAGAGGGACGACGACGGATTACCAGTGCGCGCTGATGCGTGAAAAGCTGGTTGTCGTCCACTTTAAAAAGTTCGTTTACGATACGCGATGGGACGACGTCGTCGCGTCACGCTCGGCTTGATATGTTTGTAAACAATCATCATGGCGTTCGTACAAGATGCATTAAATATCGCACTTTACGATGATATAATTGACCCTGAGGAGTATTTACTTTTGTATGATTTTAATAAATGCAATAATATAAGTGTACAGTACAAAGATTACAATAATTTTAATCTTGCATCGTACAATAACGACGAATGCAACGTGTTTTTCAGGTAAGTCACCACCAACCAATCATTAGTAGGGCCTAAGTAAAGCCTAATCTAGTAAAGCCTATATTGTATGAAAGCAAATAGCTGATAGTAGGTCTAAATTCAATTGAATGTACGTCAATAAGTTCATTACTAATAAAAGTAGTGTAATTTGATAATTAAAAACAAAAATTAAATTAATTATTTATTTGTAGGCCTACCTAAGCCTAGGGCCTAGGCTAGAAAGTAGGCATTTATACTAGCGAACTAGACTTACCTTGTCTAGAGATAAATGGAGAAAATCAAAGAATAGTTTATAATGGTCATAAGCGTGTTCACTCATTAAAATTTCAATCAGTCGTCACACCAATGGACTTATAGAAAATCTGTTTGGACCCATCGAAGGATGTCCCGTCATGATGCCTTCATGTTGAGGGAATCATACCTACTACACAAGTTAGAACGCAATGCCGTACGTCGAAATGGAGATCCACTTTGTATCTATGCATACCCCTTCGTGTTCATTTACAGGCTCCTTTTAAAGGAAATTTAACACAAGTCAAGTTGACTACAACAGATCTATGAGCCAGGTTAAAGTATCTGTTGAATGGCATTGTAGAAAACTGGAAATAGGCCTGAGTGCAATTGGGAAAATTTGTGTAGTTTGTTGTCTGTTGTCAAATGCCCACACTTGTCTTTATGGCAATATTACGTCAAGAACCTTTCAACTCGATCCGCCTGCCCTTGAGGAATATTTCCGATAAGTTACACAAGCAATATAAGTTTTAAATTTTAATACAGTAATCCATTCAGATTACTCAGTAAGTTTTGTATACAGTATAATATTGTTCACTTTAAAAGTTGTTATTGCATTTTTTTTAATATTTCATATTAATTTACTAATTACTTATTTATACACTTTTATTGACAATGTGTATTACAGTGTATTACATCTTGAAAGAATTTCATTTAGCTTCGATTTTGTATAGATGACAAATTTCGTTTTTGTAAAAGCACAAGTTAACGGAGTACTTACTCGAACGTTTCGATCTCTATCAGAGATCCTTCTCAACTGACTGCGGAGTGTTAATGCAGCTTGGTCATTCTTGACGTCATCTGTTGATGACGTTGTACGCCTCCGGTTGTAGGTTGGAGGTTGTGCGGGGCTCGGCCAGGTGATGTGTCTATCAAATCATTGTACAAATGCGAGAGTTCGTGGGCTCCAGTGTCCCGGTTCATGGTCTTCTCTTTATTTCTCCTTATATGTAATGATTCTCTAATCTGTCTGTCTTTGCGTTTAGGCTCTTTGGTTAAGATGGTAGTCTCCCAGTTCGGTACATGATTGTGTTTTATGACATGTTCTGTAATGGCAGATTTGTGTATGATCGAAGATGTGGATGTTCTGGAGGCCCTAGTCATTACTCCCCCCGTGTTTGTTGTAACATCTTTTTTGTGATCATTAATTCGTGTTTGTAATGCCCTCCCTGTTTCCCCAATGTAAACTTGTGGACAGTTGCGGCAGGTGACTTCGTAGATTACTCCACATGTATCCATCTTCTCGATTTTATCTTTTGGGTGGACGAGGCTATTCTTGATTTTATTTTGGGGTAGGAAATAGGTTCCGACATTGTGATAGGAGAGAGTGCGTCGTATTGTTTTACAGTATGTGCAATTTGTTTAAAATATATTTAAGTTAAGTATAGGAATATTTCATACTGTAACAATAACAAAATGCATTTATAGTACTGTAAATTACCTCAAATGTTTACATTTTATATTGCACATTAATGTTTACTACAGAAAACTTTAAAAGTTGTTGATATTGCACAATTATAATTACTTTATATATACACTTTTATTATTAAACCTCATGACCTATGAGGGTCTGATACAGAAAAGGTTAATTGAGTCATGAGAAATATCATAAGACCATACTTCATGGTCTTTGGATGAAATGTAAATAAAAATATTACTAAGCACTAAATGTACAAAGTAATCTCCAGAAAAGGATGACCAGCTAGTGAAGGAGATGATTATACTGGATCCTTTCCAGTACAGAGAAAGAACACAGCAACGTGGAAACGTATGGAAAGACATTGCAAGCAATAATTCACCATCTTTTGACATCAACTTAGATGGAACAAATGTGAGGGATCGGTGGAATATATTAAAGGAAAGTTGAGGGCAAAATTCAATAATGAGATAAGGGGGTCTGGTCCACCAGCATCAGAAACAACCATAGAAGATTTGCTAAGTTAATATAAGATGGATGGAGTGATAGAGCACAAGCGGTTCATTTCAGACTAAATCATTGTAAAAACTGACAGAAAAACAGGTTTAAGAGGTAGAGCATTACTTTTTTTCAATTATACGGAGCATGAGCTCCATTTGTTTATTCATTTGTACATTTTGATTTTGTATCTGTTGACGAGTTAATTCCATTTGTTGTTTCATCATCAACAACATACTTGATTGCGTCTCTTCAGCTTTCTTCTTAGCAGCAGCATCACTCTCCATTTTCACTTTTAAAAATTCCATGGTACTATTCCTCTGCTTTTTTTGGCATTTACCTCTCTGTTAATATATAAAAATAAAAATATATGTCCAAATAATAATATTGTGCAATTCTTTTTCATGTACAATAAACTATGACTGCTCATAATTAATGGTATACTTAGTTTTGGAAAAAATAGACAACATGATATCATGTACATTATATAGACAGATAGAAATGGTTTTGTCTACGTACTGCTTACCATACATATTGTAGTATGAGATCAAGTTTACAAGTCAAGTTACATCATCTCTGTCTACATTTTTGTCTTTGTATTGCTTTACTTTTAGTAAAAACATGTCAAAAATGGATTAAATATGTCTTCAAGATCAATTTACCTTGATTTAGTCTGAAATGTCTCTAATGAGCGCTTCCGAACCTCTTCGCCTGCAGCTCGTGCTGCGGCTGCATCACTACTCTCTGATCTTATATTATTATTATGTTTAAGGCATCTTTCTCCTGACTTAGCAAATCTTCTATTGCAGCTTCTGTTTCTGATGCTGGTGGAGCGATACCAGACCCTCTTATCTCATTATTCAATTTTGCCTTCAACTTGTCCTTTAATAGATTCCATCTATCCCTTACATTTCTTCCATCTAAGTTAAAGTCGAAAGATGGTGAAAGATTGCCTGCAATGTCTTTCCATACTTTTCCGCGTTGCTGCTGCGTTCTTTCTCTGTACTGTAAAGGATCCAATGTAATCATTTCCTTCACTAACTGGTCATCCGTTTCTGGAGACCACTTATTAGTTGGAGATATTTTTTTTGCTAAAATAGGATAAAAAATGTATGTAATATCAATCAATAACACTACAGAATAAAAGTATTCTGTCATTGATGTTGTTATAGCTCAGTATATTATAGTAGGCTAGGCCTCAAACCAAGTATAGGTATAACCAATGTAGACAGGTCTGGATGAAAATTGACTGGTATTACCTAGCTAGTCTCTAGAAGTAGAGTAGAAGTAGGATGGGTTGTGCCAAAAGCTAAATTTGTGTGTCTTGCTTGGGCCTACTAGCATATAGCTAGTACTACTACTAGGCCTAGGCCTAGCCTAGCTAGGGCCACTAGGCCTAGAACCTAGGTGGCCTAGCCTACCCTTAGAGGCTAGTCTAATGCTTGCCAGGCTAAACATATATATTCAACTTGTATTGCCACAATAATATATAGGCCTAGGCTAGGCCTACCTATATTAAAAAAAAACAATTAGGCCTAGCCTAGCCCACTAGCTAGGGGCCTAGGCCTACCTACGAGCATGGCATTATGAATAGGAGGTTAAAAAATAGAGGGCCTTCCCAGCCTAGCTAGGCCTAGTTAGTGACTTAGTATATGTAGGAGGACTAGGCATAGAATAGGCCGTAGTTTAGTTAGGCCTAGTAGCCTAGGCCTAGATAGTAATAGCTACTAGGCCTAGCCTAGGTGCGCCTACCTGCGGCCTATTCTTTCTAGGCTTAGGCATAGGCCTAGGCCTAGCCTACTTTTAGGCAGCAAATGGCACTTTATTTTAAGTGATAATTTTATCTATTATTAAATTAGGTCATAAATCAGAAATCGATGCAAACATTATTTAGGATCCCATTATTTTATTGATGATCATTTTAAATATAAACATAACCAATATACATACTTTGGGCAGCTAATTGAGAAGTCATTGTTTGTGTTTTTTATTCGTGCACTGTGAACAGCAAAACAGCAATTCTGCTGTTGTCTTTTACCAGACGACAACTGGTGAAATTACTTACGCAGGCGCAGTGTCGCCAGTGGGCGTGGCTATCACTGCCAATCACTCGTTGTCTGAGCTCCCGTCGTGTTTCGTAAACTCTCTATTAATAGGCGCACAGGGACTGTCCACAAACCCGTCGCAAATTTTCCATTTTTACAAAGTTGATCACTGCGCAGTACTCTCTTCCTGTTGTATGAACTTGCCTAGGCCTTCTGCCACTATCAATGCTCACCCTTGAGAGCTTACCCATTGGGCTACGATGTGCCCGTTCAATTTTAATATTTGTCTCGATCTTTTTTTTCTTAATTCATTTTAAATAAAATCGCTAATAAACTGCTTACAATCATCTCCTTCACTTTCTTTGGGTACTTCCCATATCACTATATTATTTCTACGAGATCTATGGTAACATAATAGGTACAATTGAGATATTCTGAAGGACTTTCTTCTGTGATTATTTTTATTTTATCATTAATTACGCATAGAATAATACATTTTGACATAGTTTGTGATTATTGGGATTCAGTAAAGGTAAATTTGGGAAAAAATGTGTGAATTATTATTATTATATTAGTAATGTGTAAATTATGTAATCAATTTTTTTGTTGAAACCCCGTATTTAAAAAAAATTGTACTTAGTTACGCATAGAAACAGTTGCTACAATACACTATAGGTAAAATTTCACTTGACCGCAATATGTAAAATTTAATCAATAATTTTTTTCCATGAAAATCCCATACTTTATATTTTTTTAAATTATCCTTAGTTATGTATAGAAACAGGTTTAATAGCAGTAAAGTTCAATTTTTTACCTTTATTCAGATTTGCCAAAAAATATTTTTTTAGTTATATATAGAAACAGGTTTAATAACACTAAAGTTCAATTTTTTACCTTTATTCAGATTTGCCAAGAACTTTTTTAGTTATGTATAGAAACAGGTTTAATAGCACTAAAGTTCAATTTTTTACCTTTATTTAGATTTGCAAAGACTTTTTTGTGACTAAGCACTAAATTATTTGTATTGATGAAAACCCTTATTTTTTTAAATATTTTCCTTAGTTCCCACTAGAAACAGTTACTATGGCAAAATGTTGACCTCATTTGACCTCATATGACCCTTTTACAAGGTCAAGTGTGTCATCACTTTATCTGTGATTATTAGGATGCAGTAGAAGTAAACTTGAAAAAAAGTAGAAGTGCAAATTTAATCAATTGTTTGTATTCATAAAACCGCCATATTTTTAATTTTTAAAATTGCTTTCCTTAGTTACACATAGAAACAGTTGCTAAAGTAACACTGTAGGTAAACAATTACATTTTTGGAGATAGTGTATGAACTATCTTGTAAATTGTGATAAAACATTACTAGTTGGAGTAAAGTGGAGACCTGTCCTGAATTTTGACCTCAACTGACCTGTTTACAAGGTCAGATTTTTTTTCGGAGTCTTTCTTTATCTCTTATATTAAATTAGATATCAAAATGTATAAAAACCTGGACACAATTATTTCAAAATTAAAAATAATTGTTTTCCATCAACTAAACAATTAAATGCAAAATAAAGTTTTTTCATTCTCGTATTTATCAAAATTATTCCTACTAGAGGGTGAGCTCGCTTCGCTCGCTCCCCCTCTAGGAAGTGTAGACGATGGTTCTCGGAATGATAATGTTCTCCTTATACATTTTCTGTCGGTTACCATTATTGAAAATGCTTGACATTCGTAAAACTAAACTACTTTGTTTCACAGTGTTTTAGATGATTAATAACATTTTAAAGTATAGTTTTTATTGTTTGGTAGGGCCCTTTGGGGAGGCGGAGGTCATTTGAGGGAGGTACTTATTCGAGGGATATATGTTAAATTTTTTAGTTTTAGTAATATGGTAACATTTATAATCAAATGAAATCCTCTAATACAGTAGATATGAAAAGTGGTAAAAAAGAATAACAAATGCTTGGTAAATTTTGTAGATAACAGTGCGGTGAATTCTACTACAAATAGTATAATTGTGTTATTATAAATATGTGGATGGACGTTTATTGGATAGTTGGGTTGGGGGAGGGGGGGTTATTATTCAAAGTGATTTCAAATGAATACCATCCTAATAATTATTAATACATTATTTAATTTAATCATCTTTTGAAACTGCCGTAACAGAGTGGGCCCAAGAAAGAAGACATTACGGCTTGCAACATGGGCAGACATCTCGGTCCTAACGGGACACAGGAAGATAGCCTACAGTTATTCCTGCAAGCTTACTCAATAAAACTCAGCTATCGGGATTTCACTCGAAAAATGTCTTATCATCAAATCTCCCTATGTAATTTTATAATACTATTCCCCACAATATATTCTGATTCTTTATGACGTATATTTAATTTGATCTTTATTAATTTGCAGTATAATTTAACTACTGTACCTTCAAACACGCGTGGTATGTTTTAAAATAAACAAAAAACTGAAATGGCTATGACTCCTACTATCTGATTTTTTTTTCGTCTTTCAAAGGGACACTGTATTGATTGATGGAAAGTGCCTGTTTCCAGTCACCTTTAGGGTCAAATCTATTATTTTAACTGCTCCCTTGTGTTTAAAAGAGAGAAAATATTTAAAACCAGGTCGTTGCAAGGTGAACTTATCTTAAACCCGGAAATTACTTTGACCGGGAAGAATTGAAATTGAGAGGAAAATCTAATGTTGAAATCATAAATGTTGTTAAAAAACTCTTTATAATATCTTCCTAAGATATAAATATGGAACAATAGCGTCGGCATGCACACTAATGTTATCAAATCTACGTTTCGCGGTACATCTCGGATAGATAAGGTAGGTATCCAAGGCGGAGATTTGTACCGAAGTTTTTGCATTGTGCTCGCCTATGTCAGAATTAACCATAATTTATATATAGATGACGCTAGTTGCATTATGTTATTATTAGATTAGCCATATTTAAATTGTGTTTTTTGTGTTTTGTTTGTTGTTATTTTGTTTGTGGTTATTTTTTTGTATTTTTCGTATTGTCCTGGCACCACAAAATATATCTATGTAAGTTACCCCAGTTGTTTTTGTTATTATTGTTGAGAATTGACTTTCAAATTACAAAACCTCATTGATATAAAAACACCACTTTGGAAGATATATGTACGTTTATGAGGTATTTATCAAAATAAATTGCTATTAAAGGCCAATCACCATAATCAACCCAGAATTTATCATTACAATATATCTTAATATGTTTACATGAAATAGTAAGTTCTTCACAGAATACGATATAGGAAGAAACAGTTTCTGTCAGTTTGTAATTTTTCTTCTCTTTGTGATAAAATTCCTTGTTAAATTTCTATTATTTTAAATTCCAAAACTCGACAAGTTTTGTTCGTCTTTTGTCTTAAGCTATGATTTGTCTTGTTAGTAAATACATTAAATATTATATTAAAATCTGAGATAAAAGCGATGCGCTCTGTGATAATCTATGGCGAAACGAAAAATCATAAAAAAAAAAATTAGGGGCCATAGATAAAAAATGTACATGAATTCATATATACAACTCACTGGCTTTCATAATTAATTCTTCGTACATTTGCATTTAAAAGTTCACGATGTTATAGTTTGACGTACATGTATGTCGTTATTTCACATTTTGACACATCAAATAATGCAAATGAAATTTATTAACCACTTTCTCCGCTAATTCACTGTTGCGAGCGACAAAATGCGCACGCGGCGGCAACGAGTTTAAAATGTTAAAAGGCTTAAAGTGTCTTGAACCATGCTCTAATCTGATTCAAAATTGATTTAAAACGTTGACATGTGATTAACTGTGTGCCACAAATTCCTACTTTTTTAGGCATGTAGAAGTTAGATATGTAAATACTAATTAATAGCGGATAGCCATTAAGATTTTCCAAAAAAGTCACCTAATTATTTACTGTTTTCAATTAAATATTTCATTTTTAAATCTAAATAATTTATAATAAATATCCAAATAGAAGTAATTTTTTTAAACTAGAAAATAACAAATATTATTTCTTTAATTTTTCCAAAGAAACTGGATCTGAAAATCCTTGGTGGTATGTTGATTTAG